>NC_059208.1:24446836-24586836 GCF_020615455.1 Coregonus clupeaformis | reverse complement strand
GACACCTAGGTATTTGTAGTTGTCCACATATTCTAAGTCAGACCCGCCGAGAGTAGTGATTCTAGTCGGGTGGGCGGGTGCAAGCAGCGTTCGATTGAAGAGCATGCATTTAGTTTTATTAGCGTTTAAGAGCAGTTGGAGGCTACGGAAGGAGTGTTATATGGCATTGAAGCTCGTTTGGAGGTTTGTTAACACAGTGTCCAATGAAGGGCCAGACGTATACAAAATGGTGTCGTCTGCATAGAGGTGGATCTGAGTGTCACCAGCAGCAAGAGCGACATCATTGATATACACAGAGAATAGAGTCGGCCCGAGAATTGAACCCTGTGGCACCCCCATAGAGACAGCCAGAGGTCCAGACAACAGGCCCTCCGACTTGACACATTGAACTCTATCTGAGAAGTAGTTGGTGAACCAGGCGAGGCAGTCATTTGAGAAACCAAGGCTATTTAGTCTGTCAATGAGAATGCGGTGATTGACAGAGTCAAAAGCCTTGTACAGGTCAATGAGGACGGCTGCACAGTACTGTCTTTTATCGATCGCGGTTATTATATCGTTTAGTACCTTGAGCGTGGCTGAGGTGCACCCATGACCAGCTCGGAAACCAGATTGCATAACGGAGAAGGTACGGTGGGATTCGAAATGGTCGGTGATCTGTTTGTTAACTTGGCTTTCAAATACTTTCGAAAGGCAGGGCAGGATGGATATAGGTCTGTAACAGTTTGGATCCCCCCTTTGAAGAGGGGGATGACCGCGGCAGCTTTCCAATCTCTGGGGATCTCAGACTACAAGAAAGAGAGGTTGAACAGGCTAGTAATAGGGGTTGCGGCAATTTTGGCGGATAATTTTAGAAAGAAAGGGTCCAGATTGTCTAGCCCAGCTGATTTGTAGGGGTCCAGATTTTGCAGCTCTAAATGGGGAAGCTTATTGCTACAGTCTCCATAGGATATTTTTCTTGCCGTGCAAATTCCCCTTTAGTCACGATTACTCAGCATTATAATTATTTTCCAGAAAAGGGGAACATGGATCATGGATCATTAAATACTTGCCTCTAGAATTTCAAGATCTGGGTCATTCAAGGCAATGGTTCTGATATTTTCTTCAACAGACACAAAAGGTGAAGGATGAATTGAAAGTCACTGCAATCATGAAGTCAAATCCAAGATGGCGATCAGCAGTTTGGTGATGGAGATTAAATGAACAAGGGTACATAAGACATCCTAACTCCTACCTGGTCGATATTTCTGAGGTAATGAAATTCTTCTGCTTTGATCATCATAGATTTCATTATCTTTTAATCTTATCACATCTACTTTCCACCTGAACGACATGGTTGTTTTCATTTGAAGTCATACAGAAAAGCTGTGAATAATTGCTGACAAAGTGGATGAACTTCAGAGCGTTAAACTCCTGAGATGAACAGAATGCTGAGAGAGGACTAATTACACAAAAGGAATGACACATTTATATACAGTGCTTTCAAAAAGTATTCACACCCCTTGACTTTTTCCACTTTTTAAAATGGATTACATTGAGATTTTGTGTCACTGGCTTACACGCAATACCCCATAATATCAAAGTGGAATTATGTTTTTACAAATGTTTACAAATGAATTAAAAATGAAAAGCTGAAATGTCTTGAGTCAATAAGTGTTCAACCCCTTTGTTATGGCAAGCATAAATAAGTTCAGGAGTAAAAATGTGCTTTACAAGTCACATAATAAGTTAGATGGAATCACTCTGTGTGCAATAATAGTGTTTAACAAGATTTTGGAATGACTACCTCATCTCTGTACCCCACACATACAATTATCTGTAATGTCCCTCAGTCGAGCAATTAATTTCAAACACAGATTCAACCACAAAGACCAGGGAGGTTTTCCATTGCCTTGCAAAGAGGGGCACCTATTGGTAGATGGGTAAAAATAAAAAAGCTGATATTGAATATCCCTTTGAGCATGGTGAAGTTATTAATTACACTTTGGATGGTGTATCAATACACCCAGTCACTACAAAGATACAGGAATCCTTCCTAACTCAGTTGCCGGAGAGGAAGGAAACCGCTCAGGGATTTCACAATGAGGCCAACGGTAACTTTAAAATAGTTACAGAGTTTAATGGCTGTGATAGGTGAAAACTGAGGTTGGATCAACAACAGACAATAAAACTGAAAAAAATTGCTTTTGGAATGACTACCTCATCTCTGTACACCACACATACAATTATCTGTAATGTCCCTCAGTCAAGCAATGAATTTCAAACACAGATTCAACCACAAAGACCAGGGAGGTTTTCCATTGCCTTGCAAAGAGGGGCACCTATTGGTAGATGGGTAAAAATAAAAAAGCTGATATTGAATATCCCTTTGAACATGGTGAAGTTATTAATTACACTTTGGATGGTGTATCAATACACCCAGTCACTACAAAGATACAGGAATCCTTCCTAACTCAGTTGCCGGAGAGGAAGGAAACCGCTCAGGGATTTCACAATGAGGCCAACGGTAACTTTAAAACAGTTACAGAGTTTAATGGCTGTGATAGGCGAAAACTGAGGTTGGATCAACAACAGACAATAAAACTGAAAAAATGTGGCAAAGAAATGAACTTTATGTCCTAAATACAAAGCGTTATGTTTGAGGCAAATGTAACACAACACATCACTGAGTACCACTGTTCATATTTACAAGCATAGTGGTGGCTACATCATGTTATGGGTATGCTTGTCATCGGCAAGGACTATGGAGTTTTTTAGGATAAAAATAAATTGAATAGAGCTAAGAACAGGCTAAATCCTAGAGGAAAACCTGGTTACGTCTGCTTTCCAACAGACACTGGAAGACAAATTCACCTTTTAGCAGGACAATAACCTAAAACACAAGGCCAAATATACACTGGAGTTGCTTATCAAGACAACATTGAATGTTCCTGAGTGGCCTAGTCACAGTTTTGACTTAAATCGGCTTGGAAATGTTTGGCAAGACTTGAAAATGGCTTTCTAGCAATAATCAACAACCAGCTTGACAGAGCTTGAAGAATTTTAATAATAATGTGCAAATTGTACAATCCAGTTGTGCAAAGCTCTTAGAGACTTACCCAGAAAGACTCACAGCTGTAATCTCTGCCAAAGGTGATTCTAACATACAGTATATTGACTCTTGGTTGTGAATACTTATGTAAATTACATATTTCTGTATTTCAATAAATTTGCTACAATTTCAAAAACATGTTTTCACTTTGTCATTATGGGGTATTGTGTGTAGATGGGTGAGAGAAAAAAATATTGAATCCATTTTGAATTCAGGATGTAACACAACAAAAATGTGGAATAAGTCAAGGGGTATGAATACTTTCTGAAGGAACTGTATAGGACAGAGAAAGTGAGGACCAGACAGCCGATGTGAGTGCAAAATGAGCCAATAAGATAACCTAAAAACAGAAAGACATTTTAAATCATAGCACAGATTTTTGTCAAACTATTCCAAAATAAGTGGTTGGTTTGGACAGAGGATAGCATATCACCCATTGTCATTTGCCACCATATCAAGCTGTAGCAATTCCGCAGAGAAAGCATTCTCTGAATATCACCAGATCTCTTTATGCTTAACATACAACAACTAAATTGATGCTTAACATTAATAAATAATGAAAATCCACAGGTGAAGTTTCAAACATTGGTGTTAGATGTTTTATTCCATAAAAAATGTACAGGGATTTATTTGACAAAAATAAGAAAGAAAAAAGGAATCAAACGTGACAGAAACATTGGCACTGGTCTAAGAAACAATGAAATGTAACATGAGTATACAGTAGAATAATACTTTTTAAAAAGCAGACAGCGATTCACATGGGTGATATGTACCAAACATAAACCTGTATATCTATTTACTTCAAGTTCAAGTAGTGTGCTTGTCAGGTCATGTCTTACATACAGTCAAAACAATGTGGGTATTTGTCAATATGAGGTCAGGGACAGGTCATGAATTGACTGTTATAGAGAAATAAGGCAGGAGATTTGGTGAGTCAAAGGTCTCATGATATGTAGTCAATTGTATGTACATCAACAGTAAACCCTCACTATGTGCTGCTATTTGCCATATCAATCCAAAAGGCTTTATTGCACAGTGACAAGCTACATCTCTATGAGAACTTTCAAAGTAATACTGATGTAATATTATACATCTATACAGACTACCAATACTATTACAGTGCCAAAAAATAGGCAATCTTATGATAGTGAACAATTCTTGTTCCACATAGTATCTCCACAAATTACTCTCTCAAAGCTATAACTTTAGCAAACGATGACACCATTTACCATTCTGTCTCCTATGACTTACTGCAGATCCAAACTTAAACCAACGACATACAGCAAAATTATAACAGATATAAATCTTAACACTTTAGATAAATGGCACCAATATCCATCTGGCTACATGATTAACATTTTTGTTAAAATCACAAACACTTACACAGCCATGTGTATAAGTTATAAACTATGCTTACAGTGCTGTATATGCTGTATCTATGGTATTTAGGGATTTACAGTTTCCATGGCCATACGTACAGAAGTCTCAATATAATTTATGTTTATATGGGTTCATTTGACACTGAATGGGACCTGAAAAAACCCTTAAGTGTATGAGTTCTGTATATATGGTAATATGATATATGTATCTATGCATGTAAGGTATGCATACTCAATATATTTGTGTGCCTGAATATAGGCCTACATACATACATGTAATGCTTCTGTTAATAAATGCTAAGTTTAATCTATTATTGCACATCTCGTAATGCTAAAATATTGCTATATCATTGTAATATCATAACAAAATGTACATATAGAATCTTAGTGTATCATTATTGGTATGGCTGGTACAGTACTGGGAATTCAATAGGGTATCGATAACGTTTAGATTAAAAAATAGTGTGCTACTCTAGCGTGCCTGATATTCTTTGATATAATATAATATAATCTGTCATATTCCTCTCAAGAAACATAACTGCTACTCTAGAGGCACTCGTCTAGAGGAACCAAGATAAATCACAAAAAAGGCTTTCAAAGAATATCTGAAGTCGTTTCTAAGAAGGATGATGAATGAGATTTGAAAAGCAATGATAGAAGTTTGGGTTTTTTGAAATGTGGAATGTATGGTTAATTTTCCTTTTGGAGGACAGTGGACATAACTACTTGAGCCATTGAAATTGCTGGACACATACTTAATTAAAAAACGCAAATAGCATTTCTCATTCATTGACAGCATACAGTTGAAGTCGGAAGTTTACATACACCTTAGCCAAATACATTTAAACTCAGTTTTTCACAATTCCCGACATTTAATCCTAGTAAAAATTCCCTGTCTTAGGTCAGTTAGGATCACCACTTTAATTTATGTCCGAATAATAGTAGAGAGAATGATTTATTTCAGCTTTTATTTATTTCATCACAATCCCAGTGGGTCAGAAGTTTACATACACTCAATTAGTATTTGGTAGCATTGCCTTTAAATTGTTTAACTTGGGTCAAACGTTTCGGGTAGACTTCCACAAGCTTCCCACAATACGTTGGGTGAATTCTTTGCCCATTCCTCCTGACAGAGCTGGTGTAACTGAGTCAGGTTTGTAGGCCTCCTTGCTCGCACACACTTTTTCAGTTCTGCCCACACATTTTCTATAGGATTGAGGTCAGGGCTTTGTGATGGCCATTCCAATACCTCGACTTTGTTGTCCTTAAGCCATTTTGCCACAACTTTGGAAGTATGCTTGGGGTCATTGTCCATTTGGAAGACCACTTTGCGACCAAGCTTTAACTTCCTGACTGATGTCTTGAGATGTTGCTTCAATATATCCACATAATATTATGAAGTGCACCAGTCCCTCCTGCAGCAAAGCACCCCCACAGCATGATGCTGCCACCCCCGTGCTTCACGGTTGGGATGGTGTTCTTCGGCTTGCAAGCATCCCCCTTTTTCCTCCAAACATAAGGATGGTCATTATGGCCAAACAGTTCTATTTTTGTTTCATCAGACCAGAGGACATTTCTCCAAAAAGTATGATCTTTGTCCCCATGTGCAGTTGCAAACCGTAGTCTGGCTTTTTATATGGTGGTTTTGAAGCAGTGGCTTCTTCCTTGCTGAGCGGCCTTTCAGGTTATGTCGATATAGGACTCTTTTACTGTGGATATAGATACTTTTGTACCTGTTTCCTCCAGCATCTTCACAAGGTCCTTTGCTGTTGTTCTGGGATTGATTTGCACTTGTCGCACCAAAGTACGTTAATCTCTAGGCGACAGAATGCGTCTCCTTCCTGAGCGGTATGACAGCTGTACATTAAGGCGTTTGGAAATTGCTCCCAAGGATGAACCAGACTTGTGGAGGTCTACAATTGTTTTTCTGAGGTCTTGGCTGATTTATTTTGATTTTCCCATGATGTCAAGCAAAGAGGCACTGAGTTTGAAGGTAGGCCTTGAAATACATCCACAGGTACACCTCCAATTGACTCAAATTATGTCAATTAGCCTATCAGAAGCTTCTAAAGCCATGACATCATTTTTTGAAATTTTCCAAGCTGTTCAAAGGCACAGTCAACTTAGTGTATGTAAACTTCTGACCCACTGGAATTGTGATACAGTGAATTATAAGTGAAATAATCTGTCTGTAAACAATTGTTGGAAAAATTACTTGTATCATGCACAAAGTAGACATCCTAACCGACTTACCAAAACTATAGTTTGTTAACAAGAAATTTGTGGAGTGGTTGAAAAACGAGTTTTAATGACTCCAACCTAAGTGTATGTAAACTTCCGACTTCAACTGTATGAATCTGTCTTCAAATCTAGCAGCCATCCACTACTTACAGAATCCTCTAGATTACCTTGTCAACTGTAACAATGCCACAGCCTGGTTGCCATCACCCAAACTAACTTCGAAGGGGAAAGAGAACTTGTCATTTAGCAGCTAAGTTAGGTTTACTCTGTGTTCTCTTTACACATCATAAGATAGGGAAATACTATCAAACTGTGGTCGTTTGTAAAGATTGGTATTGTTCATCCTCATGTCAAGCTGTTATGGTGATGACAACAATATGTAATGTACTACCTTAGTCTTTGTTTCATGCATTTTTATCAAAAACACCATTATGGCCTCATACTGTATAGTGCAGATAGAAGTCATATGATGTCACCTTTCTGTCCACTATTGTGCTTTTCGATTCAATCTAGGTGAATCCCTCTCAGTTTAAGATTATCGGAATAATCACCACAGAAGATGCAGGTAAACTACTAAAGGAAAAAAAACAAGCAGCATGTTTGATATACTGGTTTAAAAAAATGGCTGCCAAGTATAGCACAAAGGGTCTAAACATGTCTTTTTGGGTTCTTTATGCACCAAGTTATGGGGTTATGGATGGGATTTGTTTCATAAAGTACAGCCAGGAACAGTCTCAGTCTTCATTCCGTTTCTTCTTCCCTGGAATGGATTAAAAGTAGCAAAGTTCCCTGTGACGCTTATCTAACTTTCAATTGCAGATTATTAGAAGTAATGGACAAAAGCAAAACATTTACACAAATCGTTTCCTCTCTCAAGTTCCTCATCTCGAGTAAATCTGTCAACGTTAGTCAGAAGAAGAATGTTCGATGAACAATTTCCTACTGACTGGGTGAAAACCAATTGCCTAAGGTATCTGTATACAGACATGAATCATTCATATGAATGGCTTTCACTGTTGACCTCTCACCTTTCAAATGAGTGTGCAGTTAGTTTGAAACTGTCCCATTATATCCCTGCATACATTTGATTGTGCAAGTTGAGGCCTCCCCATTATTTCTCCATATATTATTAATGTATCTATTTCATAACTATACATTATTTAGACTCTCTCATATATATTCATCAATATTCCCCAGATGATTTCCAAAAATCAGCACCTGCCTAAAGAAGATTAACTCTGTCTATGATTGTTGGATATTTCTTGGATTAAGGTAATCAGACATGGTAGTTCTCAACAATACATTAATTTATTTTCCTCACTCCATTTTTGTTTTCTCTCTATCTCTCCACACCTGTCTTCTCTTTCTCTTCATCTCTACATCTCCGTTCTCCATCTCCTCCACCCTCCACCACCCCTCTTTTTACCTGTTGATTATTCCTTTAATTTGGGAGTCTTTCTCCACTTGCTGTTGCCGTAGCCTCCTCTCGCTGTCCTCCAGGCGACTCTGGTATTGTGAGAGGATCTTACTGGTCTGCTGCTCCTGGGAAAGGAGCCTCTTCTCATATTCCTCCAGCTTCCTGTGGGACATGATCAGTCGCTCCTTTAGGGAGTGGATTTCCTCCTCGTATTCCTTTACCTGAGACAGAAAGAGAGAAGAGAATGCATTGGAAATAGAAAATGGTTGAGCAATTGTCATATACATGGACATTTTTGGACTCTAGATTATCCCTTTTCACTTTCTCACTATGCACAAAGATCTTGCTATGTCTATTATGAAAATAGAAGGGAATATATTGAAAATATAAAAATAGTTGAGCAATTGTCATACTGTTTATTAGCAACACATGGCTAAGCAACCGACAAATGGTCTTGGGGGTTTGTCACGATCGTTATGAGATGAAGCGGACCAAGGCGCAGCGTGATAAGCGTACATACTTTATTGTGTACACACACGAACCAAAACAATAAACAAACGATACGTGAAGTCCTAGGTTAAATAACACAAACCTTAACGGAACAAGATCCCACAACGTAACATGCCAACAGGCTGCCTAAGTATGGTCCCCAATCAGAGACAACGAGCTACAGCTGTCTCTGATTGGGAACCACCCTGGTCAACATAGAAATACACGATCTAGAACGACAAACCTAGAAAACTAAACAAGGAAAAATCCACACCCTGGCTCAACATTTAAGAGTCCCCAGAGCCAGGGCGTGACAGGGTTGACTGAACACACCTTCACTCGGACAAAGAAATGTGGTAATGCGGTATCTGTGGTCAAATATGAATATGCAAGCTAAAAGTTTGTTTATTTTCAATGACTCACTGTTGTTCAAGTTCATCCTCAGCTGTTCCTATCTAAATTATTCATAAAGAAGTGTCTCGGTACCATCTGCTCTCCACTGATAGACTTGAATTGCACTTCCCTGACATCTGCACTGTGCATTAAGAAGGAGATATGACTCAGATCAGTGTTACGGTTCTCTAGTCTCACAGTTTGCTGTTGAATATGCTAAAGAGAAGAGAGAAATTCTGCATTCCTTTGAGGCATCGTTTTGTTACTGTCGATTTCCCAGAAGATTGGGATTTCAATGCCAAAGCTACAGTATATTGTTAAGACAATTATGTACTGTTTTCTATATATACACACACACACATTGCCAATGTCAAATTAAGGCTACCATTCTTTTGTATTGCGAAAGCTGTGGTGGGAGAGATGTATCTACCCTGTCTAAGCGAGACTCATCCATGCTTTTGGAGTACTCCTTCAGCTTGAACTCCTCGCGGTCGATGCGGTTCGCCTCCAGAGTAATGTCAGCGGAGAGGTGAGGCATGTTGGAGACCCAGGCGACTGTTCTCTCATTGGCCGGGGTCGGGGGGTTAAGGGTCGAGGGCGACTGGCCGGAACCCTGGGGGAAAAGACAAGAAGCAGATATGAAGAGGATGAATATGTACTAGTACTAGCAGTGGTGTGTATTCATGGATGCCGAGGGAAGCCAGGCTTTCCCCAAAGAATTACTAAGAAAAAAAGAAAAAAACATATAACATAATGTATCTTTCGTCTCTCTGTGTTTTATAATTTTCCATCAATTCGTAAGAGGCTGAATATATCTCACTGGAGAAAGCATCTAAGCGAGCAAAACAGTGTCCCTCTGTCTCTGTATCTGTAGGCCATCTACCAGATGCTGTCTGGTCCAAAAGAGTATGACATAGTTGCCGGGCATTTGACTTTCCTTGATTAAAAAAAAAGTATAAAATAATAGCCAATCAGCGTTGTGCTAAACTGAGTGAGCTCAACTGTGAATGGTTCTGGCGCATCAAAAAAAGGTGTCAAAGGAAGCAAGTTTGGAATTGCCGTCACTCCTCTCAAATCGCATTGAGAGCATATGTCATTAAGAAACAACTTGAATTGTTGCATCTCGTTGTGTTGTTGTCCTCCGGTGGCTAGCTAGCTAGCTAAAGTTGTCCCTTTCCTAAATTAGCCATGGATTGAGATAGGGATTTGGACTGGTGGTTTGACTTAATTCTCTGTACTGGCCAATGCTTATAACGGCAATTCTGATCCAAACATTAATTCATACATTGTGCCCCTGGCCTGAGAGGATGGAAGTTGAATATGTAGCTAGATGTAGAAGGTTAATGTTAACTAGCTAATGTTGCTCATGAAAGAAAGTTAGGCTAGCGAGCAAGCATTTTAGCCAGGTAGCCTAGGACAACAAAAAATAAAAGCGTGTACTGTATGACAGAGTGATAGACTATTTCATCAACATGAAAGAGAGGAGGATAGCATTGGCGTTTCTCTACAAGTAGGGTGAGTCAAAATGTTTTTTCTACTTGCACGAACACACACGCATGTACACACACACACACGCACACAGAAATCAGAACCATGGACAGCCACATCATATTCAGCTTACGTTGATTGGACTAAATAGTTTTTGGTATATTTTAGTTGTCACTGTATAAGACTAAGCATAGGTGATTTGATGATGTTGAAATGTTGAAGTTGAAATGGTGCTGGAATAGTGGAGGCAGCTCCTGTTTTCTTTGCGACTTGCGGTAACTCTACGTGGTTCTAAATCAATAGTTGTTTAGTGGTCTGAAAATGTCGGAAACATTAGCTTGCTTGACCATGCTGTAGGTCATGTAACTGTTTGTTACATGTAATATGCTTTGTGGACTCCACCGGACAGAGGCTGCTCTCCAGTTTTGTGATGAAACAAAGGTGTGGTTGAATTTATTCTGCCACTGTGTCTTCTTATTGTCTCAGCCTTGTCAGGCCTATATATCACGGTGTCAAGGTATATGAACTAACAGGTTATAGAGCAAGCAACGCAATTATCACAACACATAAGTTGGAATATGGCTTTTTTTTCTGGCTTCCTCAGTGATTTTACCCACGCACCGCTACTGTGTACTCCACACATGAGGGGGTGACCGTTGGTCCTATTTAATCAGACAGGTCACTGGGATTATGGGGTTGGTCAGAAAAAACTGTGCAAGAGAGGTGTGTTGGAATTGTTATATAATGCTCTTTTCAGAGTGAGAGAAAATAACACAGTGACAGCTATGAGCTTTTATCAGGTTTAAGGGTAGATTGAATTACACAATAAAGTACAGTAGCCTGCATACCTGTTTGCTGATGGAAGGTTTGAGCAGGTGCTGTTGCTGTGGTTGTTGTTGTTGTTGCTGCTGCTGTGATTGCTGTATGGTTGTTGTAGTGCCCCCCTGTGGCCCCTGGGGGCCCTGGCTCTCCCTGACAGAGCTCTGCTGGTGGGGCAGTCCAGGGGCTGTGTTATCTTTGACCGACAGCTGTTGCCGTGGTGCCTGTTGCCGACCTCCGTAGTTCGACTCTGGCGATAGGTTGGCACTGGGCGGTCGCGTCTTAGCGGATGGTGTGGGAGCAGCAGCCGCACTGACGGACAGCTGATGGGAGGTCTGTGATTTGACGCGTTGGGCGGGAGGCGGGGCGATGGAGCTCTGGCGCGCGGGCTGGACTGTGGAGGGGGGTGTGGCCAGGGAGGAGTGGGATGTGCCAGTCTGAGAGGCCATGCCCATCTGCTGTTGCTGTTGAAGATTATCCTAACAGGACAATTAGAGAACACCAAGTTATCCTGGCCTTAAACCTGTTTCAGATGTTTACATTATGCTAATCCTATTCATGTAGGCTACAAACAAATGTTGACTTCAGTTATGATCAAGTAGGAGAGACAAAAAGGCTAATTTGCACAAAAGTAGAGCATGATTGTAAACACATTATTGACCTAAGGTTAATCCATACCTGCCCGTGCATGGACAGTTGCCGCCGTGCGTAATCAGCCCTGCTGTAGTCGTCGCTATAGCTGTGTGAGTGGATAATGGCTGGCTGCCCCAGGTGCCCTGCCCCGGTCCTCAGGGTGGACAGGTCCTCGCTGCGGGAGAACCCCCCGTGGGCGAACTGGGGGATGTAGGCCTGGTGTGAGCCACCGGGGTCAGGCTCCGGGGCCAGGAGCAGGGGCGGCGGGAGATGGGCCCTGCTGTGCTGGTGGTGGAGGTGGGGTCCATCTGCGGTGCCGGTGGCCAGATGAAACAGGGGGTTCTGGAAGGAGAGCGGGTATCTCAGGGCGGCGGCCTGCTGCTGCTGCTGCTGGGACAGCGAGTCGGTGGTGGTACCCATCTGGCTCAACTGGCTCAGCCGGAGGCCCCCTGACATGCTGGATCCCCCCGAGCCGGCCGAGAGGCGGCCCCCGGCCCGGAGCTGGCCGCTCAGGCCCAAGCCCAGGCCTCCGCCACCCTGGCTGCTGAGCCCTCCGAAGCTGCCCATGCCGGTGATGGAGGCCTGGGAGGAGTTGAGCATGGCCACCGACTGCAGGTTAGACACGCTGTTCAATGTGGAGTCCTGGAGGTCCATCATAGATATACACTTTATTGACACTGAGCACCTAGACTAGATTGATATAGCTAACATCCTTGTGTGCCCAATTCTAAAGTGCCAATAAGTTGATTAAGTGTGTTATCTATTGAGAGGGGTGGTTGTATGCCTGAATTGCATGTCCCATGACTTACCACTAAGGTACATGCATCATTTTCCTATGAGCGCACAGCTGCCATACTATCCTGCAGTCGTCTGCCAGACTTGGCTACCACATGGAAAGGAGATGTGCAGTTTACATAGTTTCCTGTTGAACACGGCTCCTAATAGATCTTAATGCTATCAAAACTCTAGAATTCAACTAACCTTGTGGTCTGGCTCGGTGATATCGGAGCTACTGGTGCAGTAGGCAGGGCTGGATCGGGCCAAGGGAGGGCGGGTTACATAGAAAACGTCTTTGGAGGCTCGATGTGGGTGATCGCGCTCTTGGAAACTCAGCTGAGCATGAGCACGAGATGGCATGATCCCCCCACTGGACACACCAGAGGTAGGGGAAGGCAAGCGAGTGATATCTATGGAGCTTAAGAAAGGTAACAACACATAGCAACAGATTGGAGAAGACGATGACAAGGTTATAGGTGTATTACAAGTTAGGATTTAGCACAAAAGGCAAAACCCAACCACAGCCTTATGGCGGGAAAGGCAAAACTTTAACATTGGCCATGATAAATGCCCCAACCAACCATCCTCCTAGGCCTGGTTTTCCCAACACAGATTAAACCTAATCCAAGACTAAAAGGTATGTTCAATGGAAATTCTCCATTCAAAGTGCTTTTCAGTCCAGGACTATACTTAACCTGTGTCCAGGAAACAAGCCATAGGGTTAAATAAAGCCAGGGCACTACCTGTTGAGATCCTTCATCATGAGATTCTGGAACTCCGAGGAGACTCCTCTGTTGAAGCTGGGTCGTGAGAGCAGCCTCTCCGTCTGTCTCTCATGGACTCTATCTGTCTGGTTCTGGTGGCTGGGCTGCCTCTGCAGGTGGGGGTTACGCAGGGCCATGCTGATGTCATTCAAGAGGCGGGGCAAGGGACCCAGTTTGATAATGGCATCCTGTGGGTTAGGGTTAGAAGACTGACATGAATACAAGTTAGCAATGACAATAGGAAAAGCATTCAAATGGTTAAAAAGTGTGGTTGATAATTTTAAGTATCTTATCTTTGAAAATTGCAAGTGCACTTAATCATTCCGTTCATTCTACTGTCTCAAACATTCAGATTACTGGGTTGTCAAGACCATACATAGTTATTTTATTGTACTGATTCCATATTGCACTCAATCATTATTGAATAACCCTACATTGGTTATCTGTAACTTATAATTCTTTATTGGTCATATATTGTAGCGGTTGTATTGTTAATATTTACCCTGATCCTCCCTACCTTGCTGAGCTGGGCCATGACCTCCCAGAGGAGGCTGTGCAGTATGGACAGCTCCCTGCCCAGGTCGATGTAGCCCTCGAAGCCCCCTGCGTTGCTCACACTGTCCAGATTGGAGATCTCATAGAGGAACTGCTGCATGGAGCCCCACTCCATCTCTAAGAACTCATTCATGAAGCACATGTACTCCTCTTTCATGCCAAACCTGAGGGAGAGAGAGAAGAAGAAGAAAGAGTGGGGTATAGGAGGAAGAGTCAAAATGCTGTATACTCACAGAGATTACATCATTGGCTGGTTTCCCGGACACAGAATTAGCCCAATCCTGGATTAATAACTAATAAGCACTTTCAATGAAGAATCGACATTGAGCATGCTTTTTAGTCCAGGACTAGGTTTAGTCTGTGCCCGGGAAAAAGACTCAAAATATTACAAAAGTTTTAGCATAAGCATAACATTATGAGTTGATTTGAATGAATGAACTGACTTGGAGAAGTTGGCCAGGTTCTGCACCACTTTGGAGATGAGGGTGAGCGTGCGTGACGTCTGCTCGTCTGGGTACTCCTGGGTCAGGTTGAACAGGGAGGGGGACATGACGGCCGGACACAGGAAGCGCAGGAAAAGGGAGCCGCTGATTAGGCGGTCTGCGATGTCCTCCCTCCCCCTCTCCGCACAGCGCACCCTCCACGAGGCAAACACCTCCTTCAGCTCTCGAGGGAACACACTGCAGAGAGATACAAATATACAGTGTGTTATTCTCATTTGATAGGATATTCTGTTTTAGTCAGGCAATGTATGCCAACTACTGAAGGCAAATCTGGTGTGCTCAACAATCCAAATTCTGTAAATATGTCTTTGGGTGCTGTAGGCCAGGAGTAATCCTACATGAATGAAAACAACTGTAAGCACTCATATATGCCAACTACTGACCAATGGGAGTTGACGATTTTGCAGAGTGCCAGTTCGCAGCACATGCGGAGATTGGCTTGGTGATCTGGAAGGACAGAGGGTGGTGTCCTCATGGGGTCCACCTCGCAGTTCTCCTCCGATTCGTACAGTGCCCTTATGAACTCCCCTGAAACAAACACAATATCACCGACCATTAGGCAAACACAGAAAGATACTGGATACATCACAGCAAGAACAGTCCAACAACATGTATTGAGAGATTAATGTGAAGCATTTGACGGTCACACCTATTGCATCCTTGAGGTACTTATGTCCAATCAGCTTGAGGTACTCTTCTATGGCTTTGGTGGCCAGAGTGTTCTCTCTGAAGATAAGGTGTTCTCGGTCAATGAATCTATCTACCTCACACATCGCCATGTCCGAAAGAAAATCCTGGGGGAAAAAAAACAGAAACATCAACATAGCATAGGCTTTCTTTGTAAAACATTCAATTACAATCTATTGGGTACTCTCAAATTCAATTTTGAGGATATAACGTCTTTCCGGAGGTCAGAGTGTAATTTGTTATGTTTAATGTTCCTTCTGTTTCAATCTGTTTTGGCTTATGGTTTGGTAAGAAAACCAAGAAGTAGTCAAACTAATGTTCATTTTGTAGTTCATATTGCCTTGAAGATGGAATCTGCAGGTCATGGGCGTCCCCATGCCTCCCCACTTCTTCTGTTGTGTTTTCACTTTGAACGAAAACAAGGGGATTGAGCCCTGAGCCGCCTTGGGCTGGCCTTCTGGGCAAGGTGTGTCTTTGTGCTAAATCCTGCCTACTCAAACAACCCTGCTGCCATTGCTCCGGAGATGGAGAGGAAGTGAAAGTCACTTGCAAGCTACAGCCACCAGAAACAAACACAGAGCAGATGAAGCCAACAAGCTAGCTAACTTGTTTGCAGATTAACTTTCCTGGTAGCAGGGTCAGCGTTTTCAGAAAATGTTGACAGAAACAAGCATCATTCTCGATTCTTGGATCTGTATCAACTCGACCCCAAAAGAGAAAAAGAAGCGAGAAGAACACTGCTCATGACCAATCCAGAAACCGGATAGACATTGGAATTAATTTTGAAAGGTGGAAGAGTGACGCTGAAATGACAACCATTCTCATGGACAGGTAGGTAAGTGTTGGGTTGAATTTTTAGCCTGCCTTTTTTCTGCTAACCTTAGTGTGTTCAGTGTTCAAGCTAGCTAACACGGCTACTTAGCTAGCTAGCTGACATCTTCTGTATTCTAACTGTTTTGTCCTCAAAGGAATCTAACGACAGCTACACTGTATAAACCACACAAGATGCCCAATGCCTTTATTTCAACTAGCTAACGTTAGCTAGCTACCTAAAGCTACATATGCAGATTGTTTACATGATAGTGTGTTTGGTTTGTAGATGATAATGCTAGCTAGCTAGGTGGTCGACAGCATTTTCAACCCAGGACCACCCCAAACAATGCATCTAGCTATACATTCGGTACAGTGACATCACACAAACATGTATTTCTCAGGGAGATACTGGTGGAGACAGTCTGATTTCGAGGGAATCTGAGGTTATAGAAGTTTGGTTGTGGAAAAATCAACACCAAAAGAGAGGTAAGAAATGCTATGGATTTTTTTGTTATGTTTTGTGATTCAATAATTATTTGATTGGTAATCGACCAACGGAAGCTATGTTTCCCTGTTCAGCACATTGCCTACATAGCATGGCATTGAGTCCTACCGTGAATTTCACAACTTTAAGGACTGAATGAATATCCAGCATGGTCAGTCAAGTAAACAATGGCTCATCTTCATGACATAATATTGGTAGACCATGGGCCATCAAGTAATAGGATGGTTACATTAGCATGACACATGTTACACTGGTTACAGCAAAACACCACATCCTATGTATGTAAAGGACACTGTTATGACAGTGACTTAGTACATATTACCTCAATTACCTCGACTAACCGGTGCCCCCACACATTGACTCTGTACACACATTGACAGGCTGTCCTGTAGCTCAGTTGGTAGAGCATGGTGCTTGCAACGCCAGGGTTGTGGGTTCGTTTCCCATGGGGGGCCAGTATGAAAAATGTATGCACTCACTAACTGTAAATCGCTCTGGATAAGAGCGTCTGCTAAATGACTAAAATCTAAAATGTAAAAATGTACCCCCTGTCATGAGCACTCTCTCTCCCTGGTAGCAACATTAATTGCATTCAATTATCTTCCACTCTGCTCACCTCCCTCTCTCTACTCAGCCTAACTAGCTCCACCTGCCCTGCTCTGCTCTTGTTACCTGGCCAGCTGCACTGCATTTCCCACTCACCATCCTCACCTTGCCTCACTCTGTTCTAATTACTCTGCCAGCTGAACTGCATTTCCCCACTACCTCTCCCAGTATATCAAGCCCTGGTTTTCAGCCAAGCCCTGTCAGATCGTCTTCAAACCCGGACCAGTAACCTGCCTGTCTGCGCTCTGACTCCTGTTTGTGATACCGATCCTTTCTTGACTGCCTCCTGGTTCTACTGCCCCGTCTATCCCAACCTGCCTTCTGGACCTCGACTACTCTCCGATCTTCAGCCCCTCCGGTAACTCGTTTCTGCCTTCTGTCTCTCACCACGATATTTGCCCAGCCCTGATCTGTACTTCTGCCTGCCATTCATATTGCTGTTGTGTGTGTGTGTTCCCCCAGGTCTCCGACCACCAGATGAGCGTGCCCAGACGTTTCACCACCCTCAGCCCGATACGCCGCTCCATCACTGGGGAACACACACACTAAGCACTTGGACTGGACACCCCCGGACATTTGGTGACCCCCGAGCACAGGTACCCACAGGAGGACCCTGAAAGACCCCTGACACCCCTGGGACTCCTCTTCCCGCCTGTAACCTTGAATAAAGAACTCTGAATTTGAACTTGCGCTCTTGGGTCCTCTTCTGTTCGTGACAGAACGATCTGACCATCATGGACCCAGCGCACTCCCTGACCACGATGGAGGAAGAGCCAGAGAGGACTGCCCTACAGCGACTGGAACGCTCTGAGGGAGACATAAATCGGATGGCTGGCGACATCGCTTCCCTTCTCCAGCTATTCAACCAGCAGCAACAACAGTTCCAACTGCAGCAACAACAGCTAGCCCAAGCCCTGCAACTACTCTCAAGCCCGGCTACTCCACCTGCACCCCCCTGGTCCTTTTGTTCCTGTACCACCGATACTCCTTCATCCCTCCGGCTGGAGGTCCCAATGCTGCAGGCCCGGCAGTGCTGCCACCAGATCCCCACGCTCCTGAACCAAGGATTGGGAACCCGAACGCTTTTGATGGCAACCAGAAGCAAGTAAGACCATTCTTGAGCAGCTGCCGAATCCAGTTTGCACTACAGCCCAGGACTTTCTCAACAGAGGGAGCCAAGGTGGGGTATGTCATCACACATCTCACCGGTCGAGCTCGGTTGTGGGGAACGGCGGAATTCGACCGGCAAACCCCAGCCTGTGCCTCCTTCAGTGCCTTTGAGGAGGAGATGTTAAAGGTCTTTGACCTAGGCTCGCCAACAGCCGAAGCGTCACAAGCTCTGCTCACCATCCGTCAGGGCAATCGGACAGTGGCAGACTTCTCCATTGACTTTCGTACCCTGGCCAGTCAAAGCTCGTTTAACCCAGAGGCACTGGTGCAAGCCTTCCTCCATAGCCTGGCGGACTATATCAAGGACGAGCTTGTTTCCCATGACCCGCCCTCAACGCTTGATGCCGCCATTGACCTTGCCGTTCGCATTGACCGCCGTATACAGACCCGGAGGAGGGAGAAGGGCCGTCTCAGTCAACCTGCCATCCGTACTCGGGTCGATACCGCTTCTGTCCAGCCCCTGCCTGTCAAGTCCCATAGCCAACTCAATCAGCCTGAGCCCATGGAGATTGGCCGTGCCTCTCTGACTCCCGAGGAGCGTCGGCGCCGTCTAAGCTCCAACCTTTGCCTCTACTGTGGTGGCGAGAATCACCGTGTCGCTACTTGTCCGGCAAAAGCCGCAGCTCACCAGGTGTAGGGGAGATCCGGGTGAGCTCAACAAGCCTTCAGTCTCCCTCCATCCGAAAGACCCTGCTTCATCTCCGCCTTCAGCTTTCTGACAAGACTCATACATTGGCCGCCCTTGTGGATTCCGGAGCCGAAGCAAACATCATGGACCCTGAGCTTGCACAGCAACTGGGCGTGAACCATCATCAACTGACACAACCCATTCCTGCACGAGCCCTGGATGGGCATCATCTTGGCACTGTCACTCATATCTCCGCCCCTGTGACAATCCTGCTGTCAGGAAACCACCAGGAGTCCATCCAGTTTCACCTCCTACACTCACCTGGCCAACCACTCATTCTTGGATACCCGTGGCTCCGTCAGCACAACCCCCACATCGACTGGGAGACAGGAACAGTCCGTGAGTGGGGAAGGAGTTGTCACCAGACCTGTTTAAGGGGGGCCACCCTGCCCGTTCACCGGGAAGGATCTAGCGCTACCTCCGACATATCCAATGTTCCGGCCTGTTACCACAGCCTGAAAGAGGTGTTCAACAAATCCAAGGCGACATCTCTACCCCCACACAGACCCTATGACTGCGCGATTGATCTCCTGCCTGGCACAGCACCTCCCAAGGGTCGTCTGTATTCACTGTCAGCCCCGGAAAGAAAGGCCATGGAGGACTACATTAATGACTCTCTTGCCTCCGGGATAATTAGACCGTCGTCTTCCCCCTTCGCAGGAGCGGGATTCTTCTTTGTCGGCAAGAAGGACGGTTCTCTTCGTCCATGCATAGATTACCGGGGTCTGAACGACATCACGGTTAAGAATCGCTACCCACTGCCCTTACTTTCGTCTGCCTTCGAACTGCTGCAGGGAGCCACTGTATTCACTAAGCTGGACCTTCGCAATGCCTACCATCTGGTGCGGATGAGGGAGGGAGACGAATGGAAGACAGCGTTCAACACACCAACCGGCCACTATGAATATCTCGTCATGCCCTTCGGCCTCACCAATGCCCCAGCAGTTTTTCAAGCCCTAGTGAATGATATCCTCAGGGACATGCTAAATACGTTCGTATTTGTGTACCTTGACGATATTTTAATATTCTCAAAGACTCTGTCAGAACACACGCACCACGTCCGGTTGGTCCTGCGCCGCCTGCTGGAGAACTCTCTTTCGTGAAGGCAGAGAAGTGCGAGTTCCATGCCAAGACCGTTTCATTCCTGGGGTATGTGGTGACCGAGGGCAGCATTCAGATGGATCTCACGAAGGTGTCGGCTGTCACTTCCTGGCCAGTTCCTGAGTCTCGGAAGAAGTTGCAACAGTTCCTGGGCTTTGCCAACTTTTATAGGAGATTCATCAGAAACTATAGCACAGTGGCTGCACCCCTCACGGCGCTAACCAGCACTAAACAACCGTACCAATGGACATCAGCTGCTGATAAGGCCTTCAATATCCTCAAGACATGTTTCACTTCTGCTCCCATCCTCCAGATGCCAGATGCAGCAAGGCAGTTTGTGGTGGAGGTAGATGCTTCGGACGTGGGAGTGGGTGCAGTGCTTTCTCAAAGAGCAGCTGAGGATGGCAAGATGCACCCCTGTGCCTTCTACTCCCGTCGGCTAACCCCTGCCGAATGCAACTACGACATTGGGAACCGCGAGCTGTTGGCTGTCAAGCTCGCCCTTGAAGAATGGCGGCACTGGTTAGAGGGGTCAAAGGAACCATTCGTAGTGTGGACAGACCACAAGAACCTGGAGTATATCCAAACAGCCAGGAGGCTGAACTCCCGTCAACAGCGGTGGTCTCTGTTCTTTACGCGCTTCAATTTCACGCTCTCCTACCGCCCGGGATCTCGCAACATCAAACCTGATGCTCTTTCCCGGATGTTTCAGAAGGACGAGACCACCGCCATGACAGCTCCCATTCTTCCCAGCCACTTGGTCGTAGCGGCCCTCACCTGGGAGATCGAGAAGCAGGTCATGGAGGCTCTTCGGGACCAGCCAGGTCCAAGCACCAGCGCCCCCAACCGTCTGTTTGTTCCAGCAAATCTCAGGTCACCTGTGATTCAGTGGGGGCACGAATCCCGTCTGGCCTGTCATCCCGGCATCACTCGCACCCTTCATCTGGTCCGCCAGCGGTTCTGGTGGCGGGGGATGAGACGGGATGTCCGAGAATTCATCCGAGCTTGTCCCACTTGTAACCGAAACAAGACTCCCAACCAGCCTCCTGCTGGGTTGCTGCAACCCCTACTCATACCCAAGAGGCCCTGGTCCCACGTTTCACTGGACTTTGTTACGGGCCTTCCGCCCTCTGACGGACACACAGTCATCCTTACCATTGTTGACCGCTTTAGTAAGATGACCCACTTCGTGCCCCTTCCCAAACTACCCTCTGCTAAAGAGACCTCCCAGGTGGTCCTGGAACATGTGTTTCGTATCCATGGCCTACCCCAGGATATAGTGTCAGACCGGGGCCCGCAATTCTCAGCAACCTTTTGGAAGGAGTTCTGTCATCTCCTTGGGGCCACCGCCAGCCTATCGTCTGGATTCCACCCGCAGTCAAACGGCCAGACTGAACGCATGAACCAGGAGCTGGAGAAGGCACTGAGGTGTGTGGCTTCCCAAAATCCCCGGGCCTGGGCTCAACACCTGCTCTGGGTGGAATATGCCCATAATTCACTCACCAGTTCCTCCACCGGGCTCTCCCCCTTTCAGTGTGTCTACGGGTATCAACCTCCACTGTTTGCCAGCCAGGAGGCGGATGCCACCTGTCCGTCTGCTCTTGCGTATGCCCGCCGCTGCCGCCGCACTTGGGCCCAGGCTCGCACTGTGCTCCTGAAGTCTGGAACCAGCTACGCCGTCGGTGCCAACCGACGGAGGACCCCAGCACCTACTTACCGGGTTGGTCAGAAGGTCTGGCTGTCTGCCCGGGATCTGCCGCTGCGGGTTGTATCACGAAAGCTGGCCCCTCGCTTCATTGGTCCTTTTCCTGTGCAGAAAGTCATCAGTCCAACGGCGGTCCGACTTCAGTTGCCCGCTTCCATGCGGGTCCACCCCACCTTCCACGTCTCCAAGGTCAAGCCGGTCCATGAAAGTCCCCTGGTCCCTGCAGCTCCGGCGCCACCTCCTCCGCGCCTCGTAGATGGCGGTCCTGTCTTCACCGTCCGGCGGCTGCTCCGCTCTAGGCGAAGGGGTAGGGGTCTCCAGTACCTCGTTGATTGGGAGGGATATGGTCCAGAGGAGAGGACCTGGATCCCGGCCAGGAGGATAGTGGACCGGACCCTTATCACTGACTTCCACCGACTACATCCTGATCAGCCTGCAATCCGTAGGGGCCGTCCAAGAGGGGTTCCTAGCCGTCCGGCCCGCCCTGCTCCTGTCTCAGTGCCTGTCCTGTCTCCCGACCGTGACCCTCCAGCTCCTTCTGAGGATGAGGAGATTCACTCGGACCGCTCGGAGGAGTTCTGACCCGCCGCCTGCTCCCCTCCACCCTCCCGGCATGATGTTGTTCTTGGGACTTCTGGGGCCGTCCCTTGGAGGGGGGGTCCTGTCATGAGCACTCTCTCTCCCTGGTAGCAACATTAATTGCATTCAATTATCTTCCACTCTGCTCACCTCCCTCTCTCTACTCAGCCTAACTAGCTCCACCTGCCCTGCTCTGCTCTTGTTACCTGGCCAGCTGCACTGCATTTCCCACTCACCATCCTCACCTTGCCTCACTCTGTTCTAATTACTCTGCCAGCTGAACTGCATTTCCCCACTACCTCTCCCAGTATATCAAGCCCTGGTTTTCAGCCAAGCCCTGTCAGATCGTCTTCAAACCCGGACCAGTAACCTGCCTGTCTGCGCTCTGACTCCTGTTTGTGATACCGATCCTTTCTTGACTGCCTCCTGGTTCTACTGCCCCGTCTATCCCAACCTGCCTTCTGGACCTCGACTACTCTCCGATCTTCAGCCCCTCCGGTAACTCGTTTCTGCCTTCTGTCTCTCACCACGATATTTGCCCAGCCCTGATCTGTACTTCTGCCTGCCATTCATATTGCTGTTGTGTGTGTGTGTTCCCCCAGGTCTCCGACCACCAGATGAGCGTGCCCAGACGTTTCACCACCCTCAGCCCGATACGCCGCTCCATCACTGGGGAACACACACACTAAGCACTTGGACTGGACACCCCCGGACATTTGGTGACCCCCGGAGCACAGGTACCCACAGGAGGACCCTGAAAGACCCCTGACACCCCTGGGACTCCTCTTCCCGCCTGTAACCTTGAATAAAGAACTCTGAATTTGAACTTGCGCTCTTGGGTCCTCTTCTGTTCGTGACACCCCCTGTATATAGCCTCGCTATTGTTATTTTTACTGCTGCTCTATAATTATTTATTGTGTGATTTTTTTTTGGTATTCTTTCTTAAAACTGCATTGTTGGTTAAGGGCTTGTAAGTAAGCATTTGTGGCACGTGACAAATAAAATTGGATTTGATTTGATTTATTTGGCAGTAATGTCTCATCACCTTTATTTTACCAGGTAAGCCAGTTGAGAACAAGTTCTCATTTACAACTGCGACCTGGCCAAGATAAAGCAAAGCAGTGCGATAAAAACAACAACAACACAGAGTTACATATGGAATAAACAAAACGTACAGTCAATAACACAATAGAAAATCTATATACAGTGTGTGCAAATGTAGTAAGTTATGGAGGTAAGGCAATAAATAGGCCATTGTGCAAAATAATTACAATTTAGTATTAACACTGGAGTGATAGATGTGCAGAAGAGGATGTGCAAATAGAGATACTGGGGTGCAAATGAGCAAAATAAATAACTATGTAAATAGCAATATGGGGATGAGGTAGTTGGGTGAGCTAATTACAGATGGGCTGTGTACAGGTGCAGTGATCGGTAAGCTGCTCTGACAACTGATGCTTAAAGTTAGTGAGGGAGATAAGTGTCTCCAGCTTCAGAGATTTTTGCAGTTCGTTCCAGTCATTTGCAGCAGAGAACTGGAAGGAATGGCGGCCAAAGGAGGTGTTGGCTTTGGGGATGACCAGTGAGATATACCTGCTGGAACGCATACAACGGGTGGGTGTTGCTATGGTGACCAATGATCTAAGATAAGGCAGGGATTTGCCTAGAAGTGATTTATAGATGACCTGGAGCCATTGGGTTTAGCAACGAATATGTAGTGAGGGCCAGCCAACGAGAGCGTACAGGTCACAATGGTGGGTAGTATATGGGGCTTTGGTGACAAAACGGATGGCACTGTGATAGACTACATCCAATTTGCTGAGTAGAGTGTTGGAAGCTATTTTGTAAATGACATCGCCAAAGTCAAGGATCGGTACGATAGTCAGTTTTACGAGGGCATGTTTAGCAGCATGAGTGAAGGAGGCTTTGTTGCGAAATAGGAAGCCGATTCTAGATGTAACTTTGGATTGGAGATGCTTAATGTGAGTCTAGAAGGAGAGTTTACGGTCTAACCAGACACCTAGGTATTTGTAGTTGTCCACATATTCTAAGTCAGACCCGCCGAGAGTAGTGATTCTAGTCGGGCGGGCGGGTGCAAGCAGCGCTCGATTGAAGAGCATGCATTTAGTTTAATAGCGTTTAAGAGCAGTTGGAGGCCACGGAAGGAGTGTTGTATGGCATTGAAGCTTGTTTGGAGGTTTGTTAACACAGTGTCCAATGAAGGGCCAGATGTATACAAAATGGTGTCGTCTGCATAGAGGTGGATCTGAGAGTCACCAGCAGCAAGAGCAACATCATTGATATACACAGAGAATAGAGTCCGCCCGAGAATTGAACCCTGTGGCACCCCCATAGAGACTGCCAGAGGTCCAGACAACAGGCCCTCCGATTTGACACATTGAACTCTATCTGAGAAGTAGTTGGTGAACCAGGCGAGGCAGTCATTTGAGAAACCAAGGCTATTTAGTCTGCCAATAAGAATGCGGTGATTGACAGAGTCAAAAGCCTTGGCCAGGTCGATGAAGACGGCTGCACAGTACTGTCTTTTATCGATCACGGTTATTATATCGTTTAGGACCTTGAGCGTGGCTGAGGTGCACCCATGACCAGTTCGCAAACCAGATTGCATAGCGGAGAAGGTACGGTGGTGATCTGTTTGTTTACTTGGCTTTCAAATACTTTTGAAAGGCAGGGCAGGATGGATATAGGTCTGTAACAGTTTGGATCTAGAGTGTCACCCCCTTTGAAGAGGTGGATGACTGCGGCAGCTTTCCAATCTCTGGGGATCTCAGACGATACGAAAGAGAGGTTGAAAAGGCTAGTAATAGGGGTAGCGACAATTCCGGCGGCAAATTTTAGAAAGAAAGTGTCCAGATTGTCTAGCCCAGATGATTTGTAGGGGTCCAGATTTTGCAGCTCTTTCAGGACATCAGCTATCTGAATTTGGTTGAAGGAGAAGCGGGGGGTGGGGGGGGGGTGGACTTTACAGTGTCCCAAAACCTTTTGCAGTTAGTGCTACAGAATGCACATTTCTGTTTGAAAAAGCTAGCCTTTGCTTTCCTAACTGATTGTGTATATTGGTTCCTTACTTCCCTGAAAAGTTGCATATCGCGGGGGCTGTTCGATGCTAATGCAGTACGCCACAGGATGATTTTGTGCTGGTCAAGGGCAGTCAAGTCTGGGGTGAACCAAGGGCTATATCTGTTCTTAGTTCTGAATTTTTTGAATGGAGAATGCTTATTTAAGATGGAGAGGAAAGCACTTTTGAAGAACATCCAGGCATCCAGGTATATATGTGCCCTCTGTTCCCCATTGTCCTTGTCGATTATTGTCCCATGTCCGTTGGTCTCGTGAGTACTGTGTATTGTGCTCTTGGTATTACGGGTCTCGTCCCGTGTATTGTTTAAAGGTTTACACCTTGCTCTTTTGTTTGGGTTACATCCCTATGTAATATATACACTATTGTTCAAAAGTTTGGGGTCACTTAGAAATATCCTTGTTTTCCATGAAAACATACATGAAATGAGTTTGAATAGGACATATATTAACATGAATAGGAAATGTAGTCATTGACAAGGTTATAAATAATGATTTTTAATTGAAATAATAATTGTGTCCTTCAAACTTTGCTTTTGTCAAAGAATCCTCCATTTGCAGCAATTACAGCCTTGCAGACCTTTGGCATTCTAGTTGTCAATTTGTTGAGGTAATCTGAAGAGATTTCACCCCATGCTTCCTGAAGCACCTCCCACAAGTTGGATTGGCTTGATGGGCACTTATATGTACCATACAGTCAAGCTGCTCCCACAACAGCTCAATAGGGTTAAGATCCGGTGACTGTGCTGGCCACTCCATTATAGACAGTATACCAGTTGACTGCTTCTTCGCGAAATAGTTCTTGCATAGTTTGGAGCTGTGCTCTGGGTCATTGTCCTGTTGTAGGAGGAAATTGGCTCCGATCAAGCGCCGTCCACAGGGTATGGCATGGCGTTGCAAAATGGAGTGATAGCCTTCCTTCTTCAAGATCCCTTTTACCCTGTACAAATCTCCCACTTTATCACCACCAAACCACCCCCAGACCATCACATTGCCTCCATCATGCTTGACAGATGGCATCAAGCACTCCTCCAGCATCTTTTCATTTGGTCTGCGTCTCACAAACGTTCTTCTTTGTGATTCGTCTGTCCATTACACTTTTTTCCAATCTTCCTCTGTCCAGTGTCTGTGTTCTTTTGCCCATCTTAATCTTTTATTTTTATTGGCCAGTCTGAGATATGGCTTTTTCTTTGCAACTCTGCCTAGAAGGTCAGCATCCCAGAGTTGCCTCTTCACTGTTGACATTGAGACTGGTGTTTTGCGGGTACTATTTAATGAAGCTGCCAGTTGAGGACCTGTGAGGCGTCTGTTTCTCAAACGAGACACTCTAATGTATTTGTCCTCTTGCTCAGTTGTGCACCGGGGCCTCCCACTCCTTTTTATATTCTGGTTAGAGCCAGTTTGCACTTTTCTGTGAAGGGAGTAGAACACAGCGTTGTACAAGATCTTCAGTTTCTTGGCAATTTCTCGCATGGAATAGCCTTCATTTCTCAGAACAAGAATAGACTGACGAGTTTCAGAAGAAAGTTCTTTGTTTCTGGCCATTTTGAGCCTGTAATCGAACCCACAATTACTGATGCTCCAGATACTCAACTAGTGTCAAGAAGGCCAGTTTTATTGCTTCTTTAATCAGCACAACAGTTTTCAGCTGTGCTAACATAATTGCAAAAGGGTTTTCTAATGATCAATTAGACTTTTAAAATGATAAACTTGGATTAGCAAACACAACGTGCCATTGGAACACAGGACTGATGGTTGCTGATAATGGGCCTCTGTACGCCTATGTAGATATTCCATAAAAAGTCTCCTGAGTGGCGCAGTGGTCTAAGGCACTGCATCGCAGTGCAAACTGTGCCACTAGAGATCCTGGTTCAAATCCAGGCTCTGTCGCAGCCGGCAGCGACCAGGAGACTCATGGGCGGTGCACAATTGGCCCAGCGTCGTCCAGGGTAGGGGAGGGAATGGCCGGCAGGGATGTAGCTCAGTTGATAGAGCATGGCGTTTGCAACGCCAGGGTTGTGGGTTCAATTCCCACGGGGGGCCAGTATAAAAAAATAAAATATGTATTCACTAACTGTAAGTTGCTCTGGATAATAGCGTCTGCTAAAATGACTAAAAATAAATAAAAAAATCAGCCGTTTTCAGCTACAATAGCCATTTACAACATTAACAATGTCTACACTGTATTTCTGATCAACTTGATGTTGTTTTAATGGACCACAAAATTGCTTTTCTTTCGAAAACAAGGACATTCCTAAGTGACCCCAAACTTTTGAACGGTAGTGTATATACGTGTTTGTTTTGGGCTTCGTCCCCGTCGTTGTTCATGACATACCTTGTGTTGGGTGGAGAAAATGAAACCCCTATTATGTATTCCTGCGTCTGTCTCCAAATCATTAATCAGCGTGACAGCATGGTGATTTGAGGTGGTTGAATTTATAAACGGTGCATACATTCTCACTATAATGTACTCATATTCCATCAATATTATGTTATCAAATCAAAAACAACATTTATTTGGCATATTCACAGGATACAGTGGGGTGTATACGGGAATATGACCTTGCATTGTACCGTGTACTATTGAAGTAACAATTTATTTAATGTTTCATGCCAATACTTACCTTTGCTTTCCCCGTGCTCTGTAGTATGTGGACCAGCGCACAGGCCACCTCCTCTTTACTCTTCACGCTCAGTAGAGGCTCCAGCACCGCACACAGAGTCCGGTAGTTATTGGTGACATACTCCGCAAACTCCTTGTACAGCTCCATGGGCAGGATGCTCATGGTCTGGTAGCGGGACTTGAGGCGTAGGGAGGCATTGATGATCTTGCCCCCTGCTTGCCCCTTGGCCAGGACGCTAGGCTGGATGACGGGGTACCACTGCTCCACAAACTGTCGGCCCGTGATGCTGGAGATAGGGATACTGACCAGTCCCAGGTATGTGCTCTTTTCCTGATAGAAGAGGGGAAATAAGGCATAAGTGGGATTTTGTGGTCAAGAGTTATGGGGCCTGGGCCATTAAGAAAGAGGACAAAAAGAGGATAGTAATGTAACTAAAGTATATTTATCCATCTTAATCATTGGGCAAGCTGCTATCATTAAACCCAGCAGTGCTTTAACCAGTCTACAAGAATGTAATTTCAACCAGTTTTATCCAGTTTTGCACACTGGTGAGAGAGTTGTCCCTTCACCTTGCGTCTCTTCTTGTCAGTCTCCTTGTAGAGATGAAGGCGTAGGTTGCGGACGGCTGGCAAGTTGTTGAACTCAAAGTGCTCGCCCCAGAACACGGTGTCAGTCCGGGGCTTGCTGGTGGTGCGTGCGTAAAGCATGTCGTCCAGACAAAGTTCGCAGTAGTAACGCTTCTTGGCCGGAAGCTCCCGCGCCTCGATGATCCAGAGTTTCAGCACGTTGTCCACCCTCCGACTGTTGTCCTGAAGAGGGGCAAAGAAAGGGTGGCAAAAGGACAAGGCAGAACAGGGAGGAAAGAAAACCAAAGGGAAAAAGAAAGCCAAAGAGAGAGGGATGGTTGAGTGGGTTAAGAACAATATGCACACATACGGATGGCGATACATGAGATAATACATGTGTACTGGAGGCATGAGAGACAGAAAGTGGATGTGTGATTGGTAATGTTGCAGCAGAGAGCTGCATTTTCTGAACATGATTACAAAGAGCCAACTATATCTGAAATCCCAATGGGAGGAGAGTGTGCTGTGCAGATTGCACAGAGTGATGTTTTAGTCAGAGGTGAGTCATTTCAACTAGTCTGAAATGCCACTGGATCGCTCGGCCCCGGCTAAGCTCAGCTCTTAATACCGAATTTAGATTGCTAAGTATATCAGCAATTTTCCAAAGTTGTTAGTTCTTAAGTACTCCATAGTATGCCGCCTGACAATCAATTTCAACCGTTCATAATGAATTTCAATAGGAAGAAGAATCAAGAGCGTCTGTCTGCCCAGCGATGGTTACGAAACTTAATGAACATCCTGGTCTCTATCGACATCGCACCTCGTCTTTTCTCTCTCATCATGTATCTGGTTGGAGATTCATGACGGTGCTGAGGATATTTCGGAGCCCCCGTGTTGAGTCCTTGGAGCCCCGTGATTCAGCCAGGAACCCTGCAGTCACAGCATCTGGATGAGTCAATCCACTCAGGCTGATGTTTCCTCTCCGTTTGCCTTAATACTGCAGCTCCCTAGCTGCCATCAAGAGCAGTTATCTGTCTCGCGCATGTTTCCCCTTTTTGATAAGAGAGAGGGGGGGGTGGGGGGGGGGGTGCTATTACGCAGACCTAGGAGATCAAGCTGAGCTGAAATTAGAAGATCTGTTTTAATCAACCGCATCTAAAGTGCTGAGTTTGCTTCTTCTTAGTTCTTTATTTTACTCGGATGATAGAGTGTAGAAGTGCTGTGTTTTAATATGTACTGTATTTGAATGTACATTACAGATATAGACAAACAGAGAGCAAATGGAGGTTACAGTACACAAAATGAGGAAATGCTCATATTGAAACAGACATATTGAAGACAGGGGAGAAGGAGAGAAGCACTGACAGACAGAGAAGTAACTTAATTTCTCGTCCTTGTTTCCCCACCTTGTTGGGTTTGACAGCTCTCTGAAGATTCTCGATCCATTTGTCTCTCTCTGCACCCGAGCGACATGCAAAGCACTTGGTTCCCGAAGCCGTAGTCACCTGAGGTTACCAACGGTAACATCAACAGCCACAACCATTAGCAACTTGGGAGAAGATGACAAGTGGCATAACAACGTCCTTTAATCATAGAGACTTGTGTCATGTACACGTCGGCTATGGGAAAGTGAACCATGCAGTGAAAGCCGTTTTCACAACAAATTTCTGTGACAAATCAACTTGGGACATGAGCTCATTTCGAGCTGCTTGTTGGCTTTCTCTTTGATATCTTTTCCACAGATAACAAGATTTTAAAATCACAGCCTTATTCAATAAATCCTTATGTTGATGCCAATGGAGAGACTTCTACCCAACATTAGTAGTATTAGTAACAATAGTAGACAGACCTGGGTTCAAATTCTATTTGAAATCTTTCAGATACTTTTAGTGTTTGCTTTAGCCTGCCTGGAGTGGCAGATGGGTGGGATTTTAACTTTCTCTTATTCTATTGGTTCCATTGCAACAGGCAAGCTCAATCAAGCACAGCAAAATTATTTGAAATGATTTCAAATAGTATTTGAACCCAGGTTTAATTAGTAGCGCTATCTGTGTTTATTGTGTGTGTGTGTCGTGTCAGCCTCACCTCGAAGCAGTACTCCTGTCCCAGGATGCTGGAGTGGACAGGCTTGATGATGGCGTCCTCGTCCAGGGTGAGGTCCAGCGCCTCGGCCGCGCTGCTGGGAGACAGCAAGGACTCATGGGAGTGGGACTCTTTGAAGCTCTGCATCAGGCGCGTTCTGGGTGGGGAGCAGAGACACAGTGAGAGGAGCAGAGTGAGTCCTATACATTACATTACACAGCATCAAGGATACAGTACACAGCATTCTGAACTTTGGTTATAAAGGGTAACTCTCCCACAGCCAAACAGCTACATATAATATACTTTTATAATATGAATATACGTATGTAATATACTTACTATACATATAGCATGTCTGAATCAAATCAGGATGTATTTGTGATAACTTTGCGAGACGGATTCCTGCGATGGGGGATTATAGTCTGATATCATTATTTGCGTCCGTATTCTCATGTGCTCATTCAACAGCTATCTTAGACCACTTATTTCTGTTCCCTAACGATCATACTGTACATTAAACCACATTTGAGGTAGAAAAAACATTACCAATACTAAGCAGGTCTTGATGTTGAAAGAATGGCGATGGAGGGAATAGCGGCTGTTTTACGGGCTCCTGACCAATTGTAAAAAAATATTGGAGCTGATCTTAAATTTGTTGGTACATAATGTTTCCTCCATCTTTCCTATGACCGAAAAGAGCTTCTGGACATCAAAACAGCTATCACCAACTTCGATTTTGGACGAGGACTTCAATGAGTCGGAGGCGAAAGACATATTGATTATCCCAGACCAGGCCCAAATCCCCGACGCTCGAAGAAGGAGGAGACGCCACTTTAGAGGCCGGCGTGCAGGATACCTGACGAGACTACGTCGGAGAGTGGATAAATCACTGGAGAATAAACTGGATGAGGTCCGTTCGAGACTATCCTACCATCGTAGACTATAGATAAGGAGGGCCGAGCACTTCTCCATTTACATCGACGGTGCTGTAGTGGAGCAGGTTGACAGCTTCAAGTTCCTCGGTGTCCACATCACTAAGGAATTATCATGGTCCACACACACCAACACAGTCATGAAGAGGGCAAGACAATGCCTCTTCCCCCTCAGGAGGCTGAAAAGATTTGGCATGGGCACTCAGATCCTCAAAAAGTTATACAGCTGTGCCATTGAGAGCATCTTGACTGGCTGCATCACCGCTTGCTATGGCAACTGCTTGGCATCTGACCGCAAGGCGCTACAGAGGGTAGTGCGTAGGGCCCAGTACATCACTGGGGCCGAGCTCCCTGCCATCCAGGACCTCTATACCAGGGGGTGTCAGTGGAAGGCCCTAAAAATTGTCAAAGACTCCAGCCACCCAAGTCATGGACTGTTCTCTCTGCTATCGCACGGCAAAGCAGTACCGATGCACCAAGTCTGGAACCAACAGGACCCTAAACAGCTTCTACCCCCATGCCATAAGACTGCTAAATAGTTAGTCTGTGTAGCTATTGGTTAACTATTTAACTATCTGCATTGACCCTTTTTTGCATCTCTTTGACTCATCACATATGCTGCTGTTACTGTTTATTTTCTATCCTGTTACCTAGTCACTTTATCCCTACCTACTGTATATGTACATATCTACATCATAGTCCTGCACATTGACTCAGTACTGGTACCCCGTGTATATAGCCAAGTTATTGTTACTGATTGTGTATGTTTCTATTATTTATCATTTTTTTTCTCTCTGCATTTTTTGGGAAGGGCCCGTAAGTAAGCATTTCACTGTTAGTCTATACCTGTTGTTTACAAAGCATGTGATAAATACAATTTGATTTGATTTGATTTGATTTGGGGGGATGATTAAGTCAACAAAGCAACTGGCACCATATGGCCCCAAAAAAATGCAACCACTGTCAATATTTTCCATTTGAATGTTGGTATATACTTCTTCAACTAAAGGGACTACCCACTGTTTATAGCTCCCTACAATCTCACTAACAAATCTAACCGTGGAGTTTTTCTAAGCTACACTTGAGCATATCTGATTCTGAAAAGTTGAGAAACAGCACGCAACCATTCTGCTTTTCATGCCAAAGGATTCCGTCTGTACTCATACATTCTGTGTTCTGTGACCTTGAAAAGAGGTCACATCAAAAAACAATGTGCTGCTAGTCTCACTATGGGTCTAATTGTCATCTAAAGAAGTCAACACATTAGCATTCAATTAGAGTTTCACTGGATTACATTAGATTTCAGCATAGCATAATGACAATAGTGTTATCATGATATTTCTTGGACAACAAAGCTATGTTTCTATTGACAGCCATACATGCATAAGGCACAAAGCAACACGTGGATAGAATTGTCTCTGACGCTTGCCCGCCATACCCGCCCACATTCACTTATACATATACACAGACACACATACAGACGAACACAAACACACACACCGATTATGCCACAATACCACTGAACTGAAGAAACAGATACAGAATGACACAAAGGGAATGTCAGAGACCACAACAGAGACCACAACACAGACCACAACACAGACCACAACATAGAAAAAGCTGAGAAAAAAAAGAAACTGTCTCCCTACTATGATGTCCCTGATGCGTCCAGCTCTCTCGCGTTCTCCCTGTGCCACTGTTTTTGTGTACATTCACTCATAATGTGCATCAGAACATTGACTACTTACAGTGGAGTGGGAAAGAGAGGCAGAGGGGGAGAGAGAGAGAAAGATAGGAGAGAGATGTGGAGGGAGAGATAAAAATAGACCCAAAGAAATGAGTCAGAATGAGAGAAATAAAGGACAGTGGGGGAGGTCGAGAAAGGGAGGGCGAGAGTGTGAGAGAGACAGAGGGAGAGAGAAGGAAAGGGGGAATACGGTGGGAGAGAAAACCTCTCAGAGGAAATCAAAGTTGTTATGTAAACTGTTGGTACTTTAGAGAAGAAGGGAGTGACAGGGCAGATGAGAAAACAGAGAGAGAGACAAAGAGAGATAGAGATGTTAGAAGAGGAGACACAAGAGGACACAAATAAATGAACGCAAGTTGCACTGAAACACAGCTAAGCCACACTGGAAAAAAGTCCATCCCCCAAAACGCACTTTCTACCAACATTCTTCGTACCCAAGATGCAGGCAGGTGTTTCAAAAACAACAGAGAGTATCTAAAAAGTGAAAACTGCCCCAGCAACTACAACTCAAGCAACTTATCCAACGTAACAACACAAAATATGTAGAAAGTCACCCTAATGTATTCATATAGGGGGCTAAATACCAGCAAATGACCAAAACAACCCACACATCTCCATTACCTACAGTAAGCCAGGAGACTACCAAAAGCCAACTGTGTTTGAACTAAGGCCTTTGAAAAGGAAATCAGTCATTGATGCTTTGAAGACCATCTCCCTGGCGAAACATGACGGACTTCAGAAGCTGCTTGACCTGTCTTTCTGTGTATCCTCAGACTTAACCATCCATGGGTGAAATACGTCCCGATCTCTTCAATGAATAAATCATGAAAAGAACAGCTCCTCGACCGCACTTAAGCCCTTTCAAGATCCAAATGACCTCTTCTACACAGGTCAACTTGGAGTAGCTATAGCACCAATGTCATGTCACTGATTTGCCATTGTTTATTTAGCTAGCTACTGGCACTATCATGCTGACAGATTTGCATAAAATCCATATGTTGTTTTAAATTTATTCAGATGTTTTCTATTTATCCTTTCTATGCTTCAAAACTTGCTTCCATGCACATACAGTAAAAAGCCTGTGCAGAATTAAAGCTATGGATTAGTCCCCAGACTGCAAACTCTTATCTAAATCAGGTGCATTTTAACCAGGTCTGACGACCATTAGATAGGAGTTGGATCTACAGTCAAACTGCTGTATTTTGTATTTGTATTTATTATGGATCCCCATTACTCTTCCTGGGGTCCAGCAAAATTAAGGCAGTTATACATTTTAAAAACATTACATTCATAACAGATTTCACAACATATTAAGTGCGTGCCCTCAGGTCTCTACACTACTACAGTGAGGGAAAAAAGTATTTGATCCCCTGCTGATTTTGTACGTTTGCCCACTGACAAAGACATGATCAGTCTATAATTGTAATGGTAGGTTTATTTGAACAGTGAGAGACAGAATAACAACAACAAAATCCAGAAAAAAGTATGTCAAAAAAGTTCTAAATTGATTTGCATTTTAATGAGGGAAATAAGTATTTGACCCCTCTGCAAAACATGACTTAGTACTTGGTGGCAAAGCCCTTGTTGGCAATCACAGAGGTCAGACATTTCTTGTAGTTGGCCACCAGGTTTGCACACATCTCAGGAGGGGTTTTGTCCCACTCCTCTTTGCAGATCTTCTCCAAGTCATTAAGGTTTCGAGCCTGACGTTTGGCAACTCGAACCTTCAGCTCCCTCCACATATTTTCTATGGGATTAAGGTCTGGAGAACGGCTAGGCCACTCCAGGACCTTAATGTGCTTCTTCTTGAGCCACTCCTTTGTTGCCTTGGCCGTGTGTTTTGGGTCATTGTCATGCTGGAATACCCATCCACGACCCATTTTCAATGCCCTGGCTGAGGGAAGGAGGTTCTCACCCAAGATTTGACGGTACATGGCCCCGTCCATCGTCCCTTTGATGCGGTGAAGTTGTCCTGTCCCCTTAGCAGAAAAACACCCCCAAAGCATAATGTTTCCACCTCTATGTTTCCTCATCCTCCAAACACGGCGAGTTGAGTTGATGCCAAAGAGCTCGATTTTGGTCTCATCTGACCACAACACTTTCACCCAGTTCCCCTCTGAAACATTCAGATGTTCATTGGCAAACTTCAGACGGGCCTGTATATGTGCTTTCTTGAGCAGGGGGCCAATGCGGGCGCTGCAGGATTTCAGTCCTTCACGGCGTAGTGTGTTACCAATTGTTTTCTTGGTGACTATGGTCCCAGCTGCCTTGAGATCATTGACAAGATCCTCCCGTGTAGTTCTGGGCTGATTCCTCACCGTTCTCATGATCATTGCAACTCCACGAGGTGAGATCTTGCCTGGAGCCCCAGGCCGAGGGAGATTGACAGTGTTTTGTGTTTCTTCCATTTGCGAATAATCGCACCAACTGTTGTCACCTTCTCACCAAGCTGCTTGGCGATGGTCTTGTAGCCCATTCCAGCCTTGTGTAGGTCTACAATCTTGTCCCTGACATCCTTGGAGAGCTCTTTGGTCTTGGCCATGGTGGAGAGTTTGGAATCTGATTGATTGCTTCTGTGGACAGGTGTCTTTTATACAGGTAACAAACTGAGATTAGGAGCACTCCCTTTAAGAGTGTGTTCCTAATCTCAGCTCGTTACCTGTATAAAAGACACCTGGGAGGCAGAAATCTTTCTGATTGCGAGGGGGTCAAATACTTATTTCCCTCATTAAAATGCAAATCAATTTATAACATTTTTGACATGCTTTTTTCTGGATGTTTTTGTTGTTATTCTGTCTCTCACTGTTCAAATAAACCTACCATAAAAATTATAGACTGATAATTTCTTTGTCAGTGGGCAAACTTACAAAATCAGCAGGGGATCAAATACTTGTTCTCCCCACTGTATCTATAACGCAAAATCCATGTGTACATGTGTGTATAGTGCGTATGTTATCGTGTGTTTGTATACATGTGTCTATGTGTGTGTTGCTTCACAGTCCCCACTGATCCATAAAGTGTATTTTTATCTGTTTTTTAAATCTAATTTTACTGCTGGCATGAGTTACTTGATGTGGAATAGAGTTCCATGTAGTCATGGCTCTATGTAGTACTGTGTGCCTCCCATAGTCTGTTCTTGACTTGGGGACTATGAAGAGACCACTGGTGGCATGTCTTGTGGGGTATGCATGGGTGTCCGAGCTGTGTGCCAGTAGTTCAAACAGACAGCTTGGTTCATTCAACATGTCAATACCGCTCAATAATACAAGTAGTGATGAAGTCAATCTCTCCTCCGCTTTGAGCCAGGAGAGATTGACATGCATATTATTAATGTTGCTCTCTGTGTACATCCAAGGGCCAGCTGTGCTGCCCTGTTCTGAGCCAACTGCAATTTTCCTAAGTGCCTCTTTGTGGCACCTGACCACACGACTGAACAGTAGTCCAGGTGCGACAAAAGTAGGGACTGTAGGACCTGCCTTGTTGATAGTGCTGTTAAGAACGCAGAGCAGCGCTTTATTATAGAAATACTTCTCCCCATCCTAGCTACTGTTGTATCAATAGGTTTTGACCATGAGAGTTTACAATCCAGAGTTACTCCAAGCAATTTAGTCTCCTCAACTTGCTCATTTTCCACATTACTCATTGCAAGATTTAGTTGAGGTTTAGGGTTTAGTAAATTATTTGTCCCAAATACAATGCTTTTAGTTTTTGAAATATTTAGGACTAACTTATTCCTTGCCACCCATTCTGAAACTAACTGCAGCTCTTTGCTAAGTGTTGCTGTCATTTCAGTCGCTGTGGTAGCTGACGTGTCTAGTGTTGAGTCATCCGCATACATAGACACACTGGCTTTACTCAAAGCCAGTGGCATGTCATTAGTAAAGATTGAAAAAAGTAAGGGGACTAGATAGCTGCCCTGGGGAATTCCTGATTCTACCTGGATTTTGTTGGAGAGGCTTCCATTAAATAACACCCTATGTGTTATGATAGACAGGTAACTCTTTATCCACAATATAGCAGGGGGTGTAAAGCTAAAACACATACATTTATCCAGCAACAGACTATGATTGATAATGTCAAAATCCGCACTGAAGTCTAACAAAACAGCCCCCACAATCTTTTTATCATAAATTTCTCTCAGCCAATCATCAGTCATTTGTGTAAGTGCTTGTTGAATGTCCTTCCCTATAAGCGTGCTGAAAGTCTGTTGTCAATTTGTTTACTGTGAAATAGCATTTTATTTGGTCAAACACCATTTTTTCCAAAAGTTTACTAAGGGTTGGTAACAGGCTGGTTGGTCGGCTATTTGAGCCAGTTAAGGGGGCTTTACTATTCTTAGGTAGGGGAATAAATGTTGCTTCCCTCCAGGCCTGAGGGCACTCACTTTCAAGTAGGCTTAAATTGAAGATATGGCAAATAGGAGTGGCAATATCATCCGCTATTATCCTCAGTAATTTTCCATCCAAGTTGTCAGACCCCGGTGGCTTGTCATTGTTGATCAACAAAAATATCAGCTCATCCACACTTACTTTACGGAATTCTAAATTACAATTCTTGTCTTTCATAATTTGGTCAGATATACTTGGATGTGTAGTGTCAGCGTTTGTTGCTGGCATGTCATGCCTAAGTTTGCTAATCTTGCCAAGAAAAAATTTCTTAAAGTAGTTGGCAATATCAGTGGGTTTTATGATGAATGAGCTATCTGATTCAATGAATGATGGAGCGGAGTTTGCCTTTTTGCCCAAAATTTCATTTAAGGTGCTCCAAAGCTTTTTACTATCATTCTTTATGTAATTTATCTTTGTTTCATAGTGTAGTTTCTTCTTCTTTTTATTCAGTTTAGTCACATGATTTCTCAATTTGCCAATCGGTTGCCAGACCTATTTGCCATCTCTTTTGCCTCATCCCCCTCAACCATACCATTTTTCAATTCCTCATCAATCCATGGGAATTTAACAGTTTTTAGAGTCATTTTCTTAATGGGTGCATGCTTATTAGTAACTGGGATAAGGAATTTCATAAATGTGTCAAGTGCAGCTTCTGGTTGCTCGTCATTACACACCACAGACCAAAAAATATTCTTCACATCAACAACATAGGAATCACTACAGAACTTCTTGTATGACCTCTTATACACAATATTAGGCCCAGCCTTTGGAACTTTGGTTTTCCTAGATATGGCTACTAAATTGTGATCACTACATCCGATGGATTTGGATACTGCTTTCAAACACATTTCTGCAGCATTAGTAAAGATATGATTAATACATGTTGATGATTTCATTCCTGTACTGTTTATAACTACCCTGGTAGGTTGATTGATAACCTGAACCAGGTTGCGGGCACTAGTTACAGTTTGAAGCTTTCTCTTGAGTGGGCAGCCTGATGAAAGCCAGTCAATATTTAAATCACCCAGAAAGTATACCTCTCTATTGATATCACATATATTTTCAAGCATTTCACACATGTTATCCAGATACGGACTGTTAGCACTTGGTGGTCTATAGCAGCTTCCCACCAGAATGGGCTTTAGGTGAGGCAGGTGAACCTGTAGCCATATTACTTCAACAGTATTTAACATGAGATCCTCTCTAAGCTTTACAGGAATGTGGTTCTGAATATAGACCGCAACACCGCCCCCATTGGCATTTCTGTATTTTCTGTAAATGTTATAACCTTGTATTGCTACCACTGTATCATCAAAGGTATTATCTAAGTGAGTTTCAGAGATTGTCAAAATGTCATCTGTTACTAGCAAATTATTGATTTCATGAACCTTGTTTCTTAAGCTACATATGTTAACGTGGGCTGTTCTTAACACTTTTCTGGGATGCTTGATTATTTTTCTTGCTTTACTGGGAAGCTTAGCAGAGGTAGACATACTCAGGTTATTTTTATTAGTGCAGGGTGAGCTGCACACAGTGGACTTCCTACTACGGCACACCACCTCAGTGCTAACAGTATTACTCTGGTTCATAGGCATATGATTACTGCATACAATAGTTGTAGGATCAGCAGAGGCATTCCGGGCAGTAAGAGGGACATAAATTAGGTTATTTACATTGTGTCTTCCAATACCCCTAGGATAATGTACATTTGCTGAATCATTATGACAACTCAGCGACACAATGGTAGGGATTAAATGAGCTGGACTTGGGTCATTGATAAGTCATTGTCTCAACGCAGCCTTATAATGCTGTGAAAGGATCCAGGAACCCAAATGATTTGGGTGGATCCCATCCTCCTTATAAGACAAGCTTTGTTCCAGAAGGTATCAAAATTGTCGATAAATGTTACACGCACAGAGCTGCAATATTTTCGTTGCCAGTTATGGAGGGCTAAAAGTCTGCTGAACCGTTCAATGCCAGGATTTAGGGAGGGCAGAGGGCCAGATATTATTCTGTAAATACAAGAATGGGAAATGTCTCCATGATACAGTCATGGAGAATTCATGGGTATGGTCCTGCAGTATTTATCCCTGCAGAGAAGACTACCCCTATTAGCATCATTAAATCATATGGCCAGTGTATAGGTATAATTCAAGATATATAGGTGTTCATCTAAGATATGTCCGTTCTGTGGCCATACGGCTGCCTGATGGTTGCCATGGAGAGGTCAGGACTTTTTATTAAATCTTCCATTGGTATTCTCCATGTATTAAGCAGTCATAAAAAATGTAGTATGTAAAATGGGAGTGCAGCAGCACCGAAAGGGGCGGTTGTGAAACAAACACTTACTGTCAAGGCTTACTGGTTTCATTAAAGCTAGGAGGAATAGTAAAAGCATAGTACATACCAGATTGTCCTTGAAAGGTATCCAAAATAGACACAAGAAAGCACCTTTAAGAGTCCCACATACATGTGGACACACAGGTTGGAGTGTACACACACACTTACTTAAAAAGACAAGTTAAGTGCCTGCCTGACCTGCTCCGCACACAGAGAGAGAGCAGGGAACACACGCACACACTCACAGACACACACACAGACACACACATAGACACACACAGAGACTCGTACCTGTCCTGGTCGGCACTACGGAAGCGGGGGAGGATCATGTGGCGGAAGCTGCTGGTGCGGTCCAGTTTGGGCTGACTCTTAGCCCTCTTGATAGAGCCCTTCAACCTTCTACTGAGGAAACTCTGAACAGGGCAGCAATGGAGAGAGGGATGAGGAGGTGAAGAATGAGAAGGTGTGAAACAGGGATGAGAGAGGGGAGAGGGGGAGAGGGAGGGTAGCAGGAAAGGAGATAGATCAAAGTTATAGAGAGGGAAAATAGGGTGGGTGTGAGTAAAGAAAGATGGACATTTCGGGCCCAAAATGGATTTGAAGAAATGGAGGACGTATGTGATTTAGTGAATGACAGATACATGAAGGGGGAGAGCAACAGAAAGATTTATTACACATTATATCAGTCATACAGCCACAGTTCAGAAGTAGTAGAATAGTGTAGTATCATCTGGTAACCAATAGTGGGTGGTGTTGTGCCATAAATATACCCATAATCGAACAGCATACACTGGACCTCAGTAAAAATAGGAGCTTCATATTGCGGTGCAGTTTGTCCTGTATGTGCTTCCATGCAACCATATTCCCCTGATTTTGATTAGCTGATTTAGTCAATATATAACACAGGTCTTAAATAACAGGCTGTGTGTTGACACTGTGTCTTTTATAAGAAGTGCTGACAGAGAGAACAGGGCTTCAATAGTAGAATGAAAACCAATGAATGATGTCATTCTCCGCAACATACAGTATAGGGTTCCATATACGACTACTATACAGCCTATTCCTCTCAGAGTGAAAGGAGAGACATGCTGCTATTGTATCTGAATAACAGCCTCACAATGCTTTTTTGACAGTCTTACAATACTGAATCACCTCAATTCAGCTTCTCTCCATGTCTAACATCCACTCAGATATCAAACTGCACATTACACATCAACATTGAACACTACATTCTGGGAGGAATTTGTCTCAATCGAGACAAACCAATTCACTTTTTTTGAGCTTTGTGTCACTGAAGTCTGTTTTAAAGAAGTGACTAAAGATTTGACTCATTTGCTGACCGTCACGGTAACCGACTGGTTGGAATTGATAAATCATTCTGGCTTGATTAGCCGGCCTGTCTGACACTTTTAAGCCTCATACAGTCAGAAGAACTGAATCACAGTGGTGGATCACATTTGGCACAGGGAACAGAAAACTCCATAGCATTTGGCAAAGGACATAACATTAAGTTTAGGGGGGGTTTCTTCACCACATACAGAGACATCTGAGTCATGTACCTCGATGGGAGGCAGAGGTGCAATATGGCGTCCCGTCACTGGGCTGGAAGCGGCAACCCTCCAGTCCCCCGGCCAATTAGAAGAAGGGGGGGAGTGGGGGAGACTAAGAGAGAGGCAGGGGGAGAGGGGCAGCGAGCGAGGGAGAGGGGGAGTACCGACCCCTTTCTTGTAGCGTTGCTGAGGGCAGGAGTGGCCATGGGGGAGGGAGGGGGAGAGAGAGGGTGAGAGGGCGAGGGGGAGGGAGAAGGGGAAGGGAGGGGTTCCACTGGCCCTGCGACAGGTGTGCGGTGGGGAGTGAGAAGGGAGGGAGAGAGAGAGGGATGGGGGGAGCGAGCGAGGGCGGGAGGATGGAGGGGTACTCACGGATTGTCGGAAGGGTTGGGGGGGGGCAGTGGGAGGGATCTCCATGCTTGGCTGCTTCACGTTGGCTATGCTCTTCCGCCGGGCGCGAGCGTTCTCTGAGAGAGAGAGGGAAGAAGACAGGTAAGAGATAGAGAGAGAGAATCCAAAAGACAGGTGAGAGAGAGGATGAGCGAGAGAGAGAGAGAGAGAGAGAGAGAGCAAGAGAGGGCATGGACATGGCATGTGGTCAGGGGGGAGACAGGAGCGAAAGAGAGAAGATACACACAGTGCAGACATACGGTCAGGGGAGAGAGGAAAAGTGTAAGAAACTGACAAGTAAGGTGAAAAAATAGAAGGTGAAGTGAAGGTAGAGTGTGTACAAAAAAAGCAAGGGAGAGAGCAAGAGAGCGAGGTTAAGGGTGAGAGAAGCAATGTGATGATAATGTCCCATTCACCCTGATCTCCCTCATCCCTTACTTCTTCTCCTACCAGGAAAATGAAGGATGGAGATGGAGAGCTGCATGGGGAGGAAGTTGAAAGAGGAGGACAGAGGAGGGATGAGGTGAGTGAGTGAGTTGAAAGGGATGGGTTTTCTGCCTGGCCGTTCAACGAGGCAAACGTTCACAATCGTTGGGGGAGGGGAGAGAGGAGGAAGGGAGCAGGAGGAAACATTAACAAACAAAGCACCTATTGATCTCCGTCTGTGAGTCCCTAATGCAGTGAATTAGGCAGTAAGGGAATACACTCTGTACTATCCATGATGGATGGCAGAGGAGACCAGTGGACGGACAGTAGAGAAGATGCAGCACACAAGCCCACTCTAACACTGTACTCTCCATGATGGAAGGCAGAACACTCTGTACTATCCGTGATGGAAGGCAGAACACTCTGTATTATCCATGATGGAAGGCAGAACCCACTGGACACAGACGTCAATTCAATGTCTATTCCACGTTGGTTCAACGTAATTCCGTTGAAATGACGTGGAAACAACATTGATTCAACCAGTGTGTGCCCAGTGGGAGGAGACCAGTGGCTGGACATTAGAGAAGATCTGTGAAAGGCAAGGAGAGGTTAACTAATGTATGCAGCATCATAGAAAGAAGGGAGTAGGAATGAAAGCGTGAAAGCATCTGAGGCCAGTTCATTACGGTCTTTCTTTCTTTCTTTCTTTCTTTCTTTCTTTCTTTCTTTTTTTCTTTCTTTCTTTCCCTCCCTATCCCTTTCTCTGCTACCCTCTTTTGAGATAGATCAATGATAACATCGTCATATTTGAGGCTATAAATATTCTTCCTGTCTCTTATTTCTCTCTCTCTCTCTCTCTCTCTCTCTCTCTCTCTCTCTCTCTCTCTCGTATTCTCTGTCTCTCTCTTTCTCCCTCCCTCTCTTCTCTCTCTCTCTTTCATCCGCTCTCTTTCTTTCCCTCTTTCTCTCGCTCTCCCTGGTTCTGCTATCACACAGACACACAAATACTCAGGCATACACACACTCCTCCTTTCTCCCACGCAGCTATTTTACATCATTCAAAAGTGCATTTATCCTCTCCTCTCTCCAGCCTCTCATCGCTCTCTCTTTCCTCTCCTCACTCTTCTCATTTTCACATGATCCTGTCTTTCCCGTCACTTAGTAATGTATATTGTCTCCTCCATCCTTTTCCTTCATCCTCCTTTCATTTATCTGCATTCCTTCTTTTTATCTAGTCTCTACATTCCCTCTACTTCTCAAAATGGCAATCTTTTCTCATGACTCTGCTGTCATGCTACTTTCCTCTGCCCACGTACTGAGCTGAGCGAGCGCCTTAGGGAAGGATCCTCATTGTGATGATAACCATGTCAACGAATCACAGAGGGTTATGAAATTCAAAAGGGTGTATGTCCATAATACACAGCAGAAAATCCCAAGACCAATGAACCAACTGCTAGTCCATCATTGTCCTTTGTAAAGGAAATATGGGAAGCACAAAGGATCTTAATTTGATCACTCTTTTGTTGCTGAGAATTTTCCTGCACAGCAGTTTTTAAAAGGCTTCTAAAGTTTGTAATTTCAACTTTAAAATGTCAGACTTGATTTACCCTAATGAAAAATGTATCAACCTTTACAAAAATGTCCCTTAGTTATAATCCACATAATAATATTACCTGTTGCTCCAGGATTGTTTTCCTGCTGTAGAAAACTGGCTCAAATTAAGATCCTACATCTGTATTGAGGTAGTTATCATACTAAGGGACCTGAGTTTGTCACGATTCAGACAGACGACCAGAGGACCACAATTGCGTCACACCAGAAAGTTTATTAAACTTAAGGGAAAAGGGAAGTAGGGAGTGAATGAAGGCTCCAGGGTAACAGGGATCCCCGGTCCAATGCGCTGGGTCTGTGCCCCCCAGTGGCAGCGATGCGTCCTATGAAGCCGGTGGTGGGTGGTCCAGAAGTCCTGGGGGGGGGGAGACACAGACACAACAGGGCGGAATGAAACCAGGCAGCAGTACAGTGCAAGGGAAATCCAAAATACGTAGTAGCAAGGCAGAAGGCTGGTCAGAGTTACCGGGATTGAAGAGTAGTCAGGAGTCGTAATGGCAGAAGCAGGTCTGGATCTCCTGAGGCAGAAGAGTAACCAAAAAACAGGCAGGTCCGGGGTCACAAAACCAGGGTGAGCCAGAAGCGCGAGCAAACAGGTTCCGGGTGAGAGCTTTGCAGACGATCTGACACCGGAGAGCTGAAAGACAGGGCCTTAAATACTGGGAGAGGTTAGTGGGTAATGCAGCGCAGCTGGCAGAGTAATTAGAGCCGAGCAGAGCAGGGACAGGTGGAGCTAGTTAGGCTGAGTAGAGAGAGGGAGGTGAGCAGAGTGGAAGATAGTGGAAACAAATTAAGGTGGTAACCCGGTGGAGTGAGAGGGCTCATGACAGAACCCCCCAAGGGGACGGCCCCAGAAGTCCCAAGAGCAACACCACGCCGGGCGGGAGGAGGGGAGCCGGAGGAGGGCTAGAACTCCTCCGAACGGTCCGAGTGAACGTCCTCATCCTCGGAGGAAGCCGGAGGGCCGTGGTCGGGAGATGGGACAGGTCCCGAGACAGGATCAGGCACAGGACAGGAAGCCGAGCGGGCCGGACGGTTAGGGACCCCTCTGGGGCGGCCCCCTACGGATTGCAGGTTGATCCGGATGCCGTTGGTGGAAAGCGGTGATGAGAGTCCTATCCACAATCCGACTAGCTGGCACCCAGGTCCTTTCCTCAGGTCCATAGCCCTCCCAGTCAATGAGGTACTGAGACCCCTACCCCTCCGTCTGGACCGAAGCAGGCGGCGGACGGTGTAAACCAGACCACCATCGACTTGAGCCGTGGAGGAGGAGGACCAGGCGCAGCAGGGACCAGCGGACTCTCATGGATGGGCTTAATCTTAGACACATGGAAAGTGGGGTGCACCCTCAGGGAATTAGGCAGTTGGAGCCGGACAGCAGTTGGGCTAATCACTCTTATGATAGGGAATGGGCCAATGAACCGAGGTGCCAGCTTCTGCGACTCCACCCTGAGTGGCAGGTTCTTCGATGACAACCACACCCTTTGACCAACATGGTAGGTGGGAGCAGGAATTCTCCGACGGTTGGCCCCGGTAGTGTAGCTGGCAACGGACCTGAGGAGTGTGGCTCGGGCTTGTGACCAGGTGCGGCGACATCGACGGGCAAAAGCAAGTGCAGATGGGCAAGTAACCTCCTCCTCCTGGCTGGCAAATAGAGGAGGCTGGTATCCATAAACACATTGGAAAGGGGACATACCGATGGCAGAGCAGGTCAGAGAATTGTGTGCGTACTCCACCCATGTCAATTGCTGCGACCAGGAGTGGGGGTTGCGTGAAGTCATGCATCGCAGTGCCTTCTCGAGCTCCTGATTAGCCCGCTCTGACTGCCCATTGGATTGGGGATGGAATCCGGAAGTCAGACTGACTGTGGCTCCCAGCAGGTGACAGAACTCCTTCCAAAAAGCGGAGGAGAATTGTGGACCACGGTCAGAAACAACATCCCTTGGCAGTCCGTGGATCCGGAAGACGTGTTCCAGGACCACCTGGGCGGTCTCCTTGGCGGTTGGGAGCTTGGGGAGGGGAATGAAGTGTGCCATCTTGCTGAAACGGTCAACGATGGTGAGAATGACGTTCATGCCACTTGAAGGGGGCAGCCCCGTGACAAAGTCAAGGGCGATGTGAGACCAGGGACGTCTGGGCACAGGCAGGGGCTGCAGCAATCCGGCTGGGGGCTGGCAGGACGACTTGTGTTGGTTGCAGATGGGGCAGGCTTGGACGAATTCCCGTACATCCTTCCTCAGAGAGGGCCACCAGAACCTCTGGGCGAGCAGGTTGTAAGTGCGGGTGGAGCCAGGGTGACAAGCTAGGCGGGAGTCATGTCCCCACTGAATGACCTGGGACCTCAGGTCTTCGGGGACAAAAAGGCGGTCAGCTGGGCAAGTGCTGGGACCTGGCTGGTTACGGAGAGCCTCCAGCACCTGTTCCTCAACAGCCCCGGTCAGAGCTGCAACGATGCAGGGACTTGGCAGAATCGACACAGGGTCCTTGGAGGGGGTGTCATCCTTCTGGAATTGACGGGAGAGGGCGTCTGGCTTGGTGTTGCGTGATCCAGGCCGGTATGACAGAGTGAAATTAAACCTGGTGAAGAACAGGGCCCAGCGGGACTGCCTGGAGTTCAACCGTTTGGCCGTGCGGATGTACTCCAAGTTCTTATGATCGGTCCAAACGAGAAATGGAATGGTGGACCCCTCCAGCCAGTGACGCCACTCCTCCAAGGCAAGCTTCACAGCCAGCAGCTCACGGTTCCCTATGTCGTAATTGCACTCAGAGGGGGACAACCGACGTGAGAAAAAGGCACAGGGATGGAGCTTCCTATCCTCCGCAGCCCACTGAGAAATCACAGCACCAACTCCCACATCCGAGGCGTCCACCTCCACAATGAATTGCCGGTCCACATCAGGCATCTGGAGGATGGGAGCGGAGGTGAACCTCACCTTGAGGGTACTGAAGGCTTTGTCGGCTGCTGGGGTCCAGGTGAAGGGTTGCTTGGTGCTGGTTAGAGCAGTGAGAGGGGCAGCAACGGTACTGTAGTTCCGGATAAACTTCCTATAGAAGTTAGCAAACCCCAGAAACTGTTGCAGCTTCTTTCTGTTCTCCGGAACTGGCCATGAAGTGACTGCTGATACTTTGGCAGGATCCATTTGGATACTTCCTTCTGCCACTATGTACCCCAGGAAGGCCACTGTCTTGACGTGAAACTCACATTTCTCTGCCTTGGCGTAGAGGGAATTCTCCAGAAGACGATGAAGGACTTGCTGGACATGGCGGGTGTGTTCAGACAGGTTTCTGGAGTAAATTAAGATGTCATCCAGGTAAACGAAGACAAACTTGTTTAACATGTCCCGCAGTACATCATTCACTAGAGCCTGGAACACAGCAGGAGCATTGGTGAGGCCAAAAGGCATAACCAGATACTCGTAGTGGCCTGTTGGTGTATTGAATGCGGTTTTCCATTCATCTCCCTCCCCGGATCCGCACTAGGTGGTAAGCGTTTCTGAGATCCAACTTGGTAAAAACAGTGGCTCCCTGGAGCAACTCAAAAGCAGAGGTGAGCAGAGGCAGAGGGTAACGGTTCTTCACTGTGATGTCGTTGAGTCCCCTGTAGTCGATGCAGGGGCGAAGAGATCCGTCCTTCTTCCCCACAAAGAAGAAGCCAGCACCAGCAGGAGATGAAGATGAACGGATTAATCCTGCGGACAGAGAGCCATTGATGTAGTCCTCCATGGACTTTCTTTCAGGAGCAGACAACGAATAAAGACGACCCCTTGGAGGAGCTGTTCCAGGGAGGAGGTCGATGGCACAGTCGTGCGGGTCGGTGAGGGGGCAGAGATGTGGCTCTTGCTTTGTTAAACACCTCTCTGAGACCATGGTAGCATTCTGGGACATTGGAGAGGTCAGGAGCGGAGTTAGTAGGTACTGGCCGAGGGGGTAGTGCGGCAGCAAGCAGGCAGGTTCGGTGGCAGTCCTCTCCCACTCCCTGATCACCCCGGTCACCCAGTCGAGCTGAGGGTTGTGCCGGCGGAGCCATGGGTAACCCAGGATGAGGGGTTGGCCTGGAGAGGGGAGCAGGTGAAACTGGATAGTTTCTTGATGGTTTCCGGACAGACCCATCGAGACCGGGGCCGTGACATGAGTGACCGATCCGAGTAAGTGTCCGTCCAGTGCCCGGGCAGGAATAGGAGGTGTCAAACGGAGGTTCTCCAGTCCCAGTTGGCGTGCCAGCTTGATGTCCATTATGTTGGCTTCGGCGCCAGAATCCACCAGAGCAGCCAGGGTGTGAGTTGAGTCAGAGAGGCGGAGGTGAACTTGCAGCAGGGGTTTGCGGTCGGAGGACTGGATGGTCATTGAACTCAACCGGACTCCCCCTACGCCCGGTGAGCTTCGGCCCTTTAAAGGGCAGGTTACCACACGATGTCCATCACCTCCACAATAGAGGCAGAGGTTTGAGGTGAAGCGGCGCTGGCGCTCTGCAGGAGTGAGGAGGCTCGCCCAATCTCCATAGGCTCAGACTGATCAAGCTGACCTGGGTGAGTGGCAGTAGATGACAGGAGCCCAGTCGGATCTCTCCGAATGCCGGTAGTAGGTGGACCTTGGCGCCCCCCTCTCACGACGACGGGTCTGTATCCTTCTGTCGATCCTGACAGTCAGTGCGATGGCTTCATCAAGAGTGGAAGGCAGTTCATGGGAGACCAACTCGTCCTTGATATAGTCAGCCAAACTATGGAAGAACGCGTCCACCAACGATGGTGTGTTCCAAGAACTTCGTCTAGCCAGGGTTCGGAAGTCGATGGAATGGTCTGCGACTGTACGTCTGCCTTGTCGAATACTGAACAGTTCACGAGACGCCTCTGCGGTGGGTGAATCCAGGTCAAACACCTTCAGCATCTCCTCAGCAAACAGGTCGAAGGTTGCACATGCGGGGGTTTGACGTTCGAACTCTGCTGTTCCCCAGAGTCGAGCTCGGCCCGTCAGGTGAGTGATGGCATACCCAACTTTAGCCCCCTCCGTGGCGAAGGTCCTTGGCTGCAAGGAGAACTGAAGTCGGCAGCTAGTCAGGAATGGCCGGACCTGGGTTGAATCGCCGTTGAACCGCTCGGGGTTTCCAATCTTGGGTTCGGAGCAGCGGCTGCAATGACCGGGGCAGGTAACTCGGGGGCTGGGCTGGTGGGCAGACTGGCTGGGGTAAGGTTGGTGAGGAGTTGAATGATCATGGCGAGTTGTTGTTGCTGCTGCTGGAACTGCTGCTCATGCTCATCGGTTTCCATGTCGGGGAAAGTGTGCGCTGAGTCCATAATGGTCAGATCGTACTGTCACGATTCAGACAGACGACCAGAGGACCACAATTGCGTCACACCAGAAAGTTTATTAAACTTAAGGGAAAAGGGAAGTAGGGAGTGAATGAAGGCTCCAGGGGTAACAGGGATCCCGTCCAATGCGCTGGGTCTGTGCCCCCCAGTGGCAGCGATGCGTCCTATGAAGCCGGTGGTGGGTGGTCCAGAAGTCCTGGGGGGGGACACAGACACAACAGGGCGGAATGAAACCAGGCAGCAGTACAGTGCAAGGGAAATCCAAAATACGTAGTAGCAAGGCAGAAGGCTGGTCAGAGTTACCGGGATTGAAGAGTAGTCAGGAGTCGTAATGGCAGAAGCAGGTCTGGATCTCCTGAGGCAGAAGAGTAACCAAAAACAGGCAGGTCCGGGGTCACAAAACCAGGGTGAGCCAGAAGCGCGAGCAAACAGGTTCCGGGTGAGAGCTTTGCAGACGATCTGACACCGGAGAGCTGAAAGACAGGGCCTTAAATACTGGGAGAGGTTAGTGGGTAATGCAGCGCAGCTGGCAGAGTAATTAGAGCCGAGCAGAGCAGGGACAGGTGGAGCTAGTTAGGCTGAGTAGAGAGAGGGAGGTGAGCAGAGTGGAAGATAGTGGAAACAAATTAAGGTGGTAACCCGGTGGAGTGAGAGGGCTCATGACAGAGTTTTTCTGACCACATAACCTGACCAGGAAAACTACAGGCTCTAGTCACCCTGGTGTCATGATCTGTTATGACAGAGACAAAACATCATTACTAGGGACCAGAGTTTTTCCTGACTATGTGACCTTTTCCCGGTCAGTTCACATAGTAGGAAAATGTCAGGACAATAGTCATTATGTATGTACTCCATACACAGCCCCAACATAAACTAAGAGGTGTATCATTTCCTCCTGGAACTATTGTTCCCAAAACTAATTAGTTACAATTAGTAGATTGTAGCCATGTCTGAGTAGCTAAATGAAAATTCAGCTGGCATCCCTCCTACAGGGGTGTGTGACCGCTCTGTGGCTTTAGCTAGCTAGACATTTAGATAAGCTGGAACCAGTCAGCAACTTGGTGTCGTGCTCTCTCCCTGAGGGTGAAAACTTTGTCCTTTGTTGCCAGTTTAGATTAATAAGATTCTCTGATAATATTGGCCTTATTGCATTCAATGGAGGATTTCATTGGGAAAAAGCTTTGATTTGTTTGGAGATCTACCAAGTCATTTTCTTTACTATTTTCAATGCTTAGTCTACTATGTGATAGAGGTTATTCAAAAAGACAGCAAATATTATTCTTATGAATGTTTTTTGTGTGTGTATGACTGTAAAGGCTGGTTGGGTCACACTTAATTTGGATCGTCCAGATATTCCATCTGTAGATGCTCTACAGATGGTCATACTATCAACAAACTATCTGTTGAAAAGTAACTGCATGCTAAGGTTACAGTTAGGGTTAGGTTTAGAATAAGGGTTACGTAAGGGTTAAGGTTAGGGTTAGGGCTAGGGTTAGGCCTAGGTTTAGGGTTAGTAGATAGTTAGTTGAAATGTTACTGATAGTCTGTAGAGCATCTACAGATGGGCTATCCAAATAAAGTGTTACCGCTGGTTGTCATGGGTTACCCCTCTTGAAATCTTTGGGTTTTGTGTTCTGATATGATTGGCTAATGAAGCCTTTTGTTCGATTTGAAAGTGCACAGAGCCTTGCAGTGTGACGGTGAGTTTACGGAAATAGGAAATAGTGTCAGCAAGGTCGTTTCGTATCTGCTGTTCACCACTATTGGCCTTCACTCAAAGCTCTCAAATCACAGTGAAGCCAAACCTGACATTGTCAAAGTGTTTATACTCAAAGTGTTTATACAATAAAGGTTCCGATGCTTCCGTACTAAGAGAACAAACCCTTGAGATCCCCTTAGCATAATGCTTGCTAGACAACACAACAATAATTTGGCAAAGTCTGAGTGTCATTTGGCTCAGTAAATTAAGCAAATGTATAATGTACATGTTTGGTAATGATTATGAACAAAACACTTCAATATATCTGATAGGCTGCAGTTATTCATAAGAGCTTTGTGCCTAAGAAAACCTCAGACACATGATAGAATTACTAGGATTAATGATCCGTTTCACTACAATATTTTGGTAATATAAAATCAACATTACATTTATTACACCACTTTTTCTCATTATGGCAAATTTTGCAATCGCTGAGCAAGGATTTCTGCCCCATTTAAACATAACGTGTTAATTGCTTTATCTACAAAGAAACAATATTACGGTGTTGAGATTTTGAGTCATTGCGGTTTGACCTCCAAAAGTGGATATTTCAAAGCTTTACAAATGCCAACAGTCTTTGTTCCAATTCCTTAGTGATATGAAAACTTACAAGAAAGGATCTGAGGCAGTGTAGTGCATACTAATCTCCACTAGTAATGTACTGTAGGGCTATGTTCCAATGTCCATACTAGCGTACTACTTAGCATACTACTTGCCCAATGCGTTAGCAAACTTCATTCTAGATGGTATGCTTGTGTGTAACAGAGCCACAATGTATAACTGACCAGAGATGACATACTATGGGTAACTTTCTGTTCAATACTGAAAAAGGAAAAGCCTGCACTTGTTTTTTCCTTTTTCAGTATTCCTTTTGAACCAGGCACCCAAATACTTTTTATTACGACAAACATTTCCTCATACTACAATTTTCTGCTCTAGAAATGACATAAGCAGACGTAAATGGCAAGTGACCTAACACTATTATGTATGGTTCATGGTACACAAGATCATCTGGGGTCTGGGCTAGCTTGTCACTTGATATTGGGAAAGTATAGTCCCACATGTCATAGCAGCCATATGTCATTTTTGTATGAACTGAAATCAGATGTTATGAAGTAGGAGGGGAGAGGGGAATTATGCTATTGAAATCATAACAGCATCGTATGCAGTACCAGTAAAAAGTTTGGATACACCTACTCATTCCAGGGTTTATCTTTATTTTTACCTTTTTCTACATTGTAGAATAATAGTGACGACATCAAAACTATGAAATAACACATATGGAATCATGTAGTAACTTAAAAAGTGTTAAACAAATCAAAATATATTTGAGATTCTTCAAATAGCCACCCTTTGCCTTGATGACAGCTTTGTACACTCTTGGCATTCTCTCAACCAGAATGATAGTCCCACTAAGCCCAAACCAGATGGGATGGCGTATCGCTGCAGAATGCTGTGGTAGCCATGCTGGTTAAGTGTGCCTTGAATTCTAAATAAATCACAGACAGTGTCACCAGCAAAGCACCCCCACACCATAACACCTCCTCCTCCATGCTTTACGGTGGGAACTACACATGCGGAGATCATCCATTCACCCATACCGCGTCTCACAAAGACACGGCGGTTGGAACCAAAAATCTCAAATTTGGACTCCAGACCAAAGGACACATTTCCACCGGTCTAATGTCCTTTGCTCATGTTTCTTGGCCCAAGCAGGTCTCTTCTTATTATTGGTGTCCTTTAGTAATGGTTTCTTTGCAGCAATTCTACCATGAAGGCCTGATTCACACAGTCCCCACTGAACAGTTGATGTTGAGATGTGAAGCATTTATTTGGGCTGCAATTTCTGAGGCTGGTAACTCTAATGAACTTATTCTCTGCAGCAAAGGTAACTCTGGGTCTTCCATTCCTGTGGCGGTCCTCATGAGAGCCAGTTTCATCATAGTGCTTGATGGTTTTTGCGACTGCACTTCTTGGAAGTTCTTGAAATTGTCCGTATTGACTGACCTTCATGTCTTAAAGTAATGATGGACTGTCATTTCTCTTTGCTTATTTGAGCTGTTCTTGCCATAATATGGACTTGGTCTTTTACCAAATAGGGCTATCTTCTGTATACCCCCCCTACCTTGTCACAACACAACTGATTGGCTCAAACGCATTAAGAAGGAAAGAAATTCCACAAATTAACTTTTAAGAAGGCACACCTGTTAATTGAAATGTATTCCAGGTGACTACCTCATGAAGCTGGTTGAGAGAATGCCAAGAGTGTGCAAAGCTGTCATCAAGGTAAAGGGTGGCTGTTTGAAGAATCTCAAATATAAAATTTTTGGTTACTACATGATTCCATATGTGTTATTTCATAGTTTTGATGTCTTCACTATTATTATACAATGTAAAAAATAGTAAAAATAAAGAAAAACCCTTGATTGAGTAGGTGTGTCCAAACTTTTGACTAGTAGTGTATGTATTATGATGGGTGAGTCAGACACATGTAAAATGTAGTCAAGTGTGATCAAACGTACATCCTTTAGGGTACGTGCTATCTGGGATCCTTGGGACGTCCCTACCCTACTGAAGTTGACATTTTAAATGGTTAAGGTAAGGGTTAAGGTGAGGCACTGACCCATCCTTTAGTGGGGTGCAGTGCCAGTATAAGACACTCATAAGCTTTACCACGTACCTTTATTCACAAACATACCTTTATGGTGGAGCTTATGAGTGTATGGGCTCTATGTCAGATGTAACCACATATCCTCACTTGTTTTGTCATTTCCATGTGTTACTATAACACTTCATGCACTTCATGCTCAGAGTGTGGAGACAAGATGAGTGGGTTGACGTTGCTTCTAAACACTGATACAGGGTAAGATATTTTTTCATCCCTACATGGTCCAGGTTATGATGAAGAGATTAGTAATCTGATCCTAGATCTGTGGTTAGAGCAACTTCTACCTTAAGTGGAGACAAATGAGAGATGTGAATGGTGTGATGTTTTGTAGTAGCACCAGTATTATGTTTCCTATATGAACTCCTTAATGGTGTTTAGCCATAATCGACCACATTAAATATTTATTTATGATTATACATTAAAAAGCCATCCATAAAAGGGACTAAATATGTCCATTTCATTCAATTTCTCACTCAGTCCCTTTTAATCCAAACCCGGGCTCTTTATTTAGTTTCCATGGCAACATTTTTCAAGTACCTTGCATTTGAGTTACAGACACATAACAAAGCCAGCGAACAGAAAAGATACATAGGAGTCTATATGCTACATCCTACACACTCTCCTCCAAACGCTAAGCAACAGAGAGAGGAAACATGCTCAAAATGTGGGGAAAATATAAATCAATAACCATGCTGATATCATTTGGTTATTGTTCATGATATCTGGGGTATACGGTGTCTAGTACTATCATAACTGAAATGACAGACAAATGCAAAGCAATAAAAACATATTGCCTTAGACTGACTTAAATAGTATAGTAGTATATTAAATAGCACTAGGCATTACATAATGAAGGGAGGGTTAGAGGAATGTAGAGATGGTTGGAATGAGCCTTCTAAAAATAGAGAAGAAAGCAATAGTGTTCTCAGTCTACTGTAACTGCATCTGATTTTACCCCATATAACCTTTTATATTGAGAACGTGTTCACGGATACAATAGGATGCACATGATGTGTGTGTTCGTGTGCAATTGTGCATGCGTTTGTATACGCCGCCTACAGCATACATGATGCCAATGATGCATGTGTGCATGTGCCTGTGTGCATACAGTACAGTTTGCATTAGCATGCACATGCATGTGTGAATATGTCAGTTTGCATTGGCATGTGTTTGTGCGAGTGAAATGGTGGACTCCTTTCATTCTGAATGTAAATCTGATGTCAAGCCGAAAGCTGAAGATGAAATGTGTGGGTGGCAACAGCTTCCAGCTCAGTCCCTCAGAGAGAGAGGATGGGGGGGGGGGATGATAGAGTGAGGGAGTAAAAGAGCGAGAGAGAGGAGAGAGACAAAAGAGAGAACGAGAGAGAAAGAGAGAGAGAGAGAGAGAGAGAGAGAGAGAGAGAGAGAGAGAGAGAGAGAGAGAGAGAGAGAGAGAGATGGATAGAGAGAGATGGATAGAGTGAGAACGAGTGGGAGGGACAGAGCAAGACAGGAGAGTTCTTATCTAGCCCGTCTGGTGTTCAACCTTCCCAAGTTCTCTCATGTCACCCCGCTCCTCCGCACACTCCACTGGCTTCCAGTTGAAGCTCGCATCTACTACAAAACCATGGTGCTTGCCTACGGAGTTGTGAGGGGAACGGCACCTCCTTACCTTCAGGCTCTGGTCAGACCCTACACCCAAACGAGGGCACTACGTTCATCCACCTCTGGCCTGCTAGCCCCCCTACCTCTACGGAAGCACAGTTCCCGCTCAGCCCAGTCAAAGCTATTCACTGCTCTGGCACCCCAATGGTGGAACAAGCTCCCCCACGACGCCAGGACAACGGAATCACTGACCACCTTCCGGAGACACTTGAAACCCTACCTCTTTAAGGAATACCTGGAATAGTCTAACAGTAATCCTTCTACACCCCCCCTCCCCAGTGGTGGTTGTCCCACTGGCTATCCTAAGTTGAATGCACCAATTTGTAAGTCGCTCTGGATAAATGTAAATGTAAAAGCAAGAAAGCAAGAGGTAGAAAGGTAGAAGGAAAAAGAAAGGGAGAGAGAGTGACAGAGAGAGAGAGTGAGAGAGAGAAAGAGAGAGAGAGAGAGAGTACAAGAGCCAGAGCAATGGAGGCTGGAGAGGGAGTGGGTGTCTATATAGTGCTGAAATGCTCTGGGCCTTTTTTGTATGTTTTCCATTCTTTTGATAGAATGCTGGTCTGCAGACCTGTTAGCTTTTGATCGAAGAACTGTAACTCCAATTGTAGGATAGTCTCTCCTGTGTGCAACATACAGGGTACTCCATTGCAGTTCTATGTTGATCTTTCTTGACATATTTCAACAATTGTTTAAAAAACTCTACATGTATGACCATGCCTTAGAGGATGTCTGAGCCATAGACATAGAATCTATAGAACCGATATCCTCATTCAAGTCAACGTTCCGTGATGGGTAATACTGGTGGCCATATTGAGTGTACCCATGAGTAAGCTATACTGTGAAATTGACTTGACCTTACCCATTCAAATTTTTTATTTCTATGGTATGCACACTTAGGAGTAATTTCTGAGTTTTAATTGATGAGAAGTATGAATGATTTAACAGATAAATGAACAATGTCTAGCCTTTAGGCTTGCCACTTAGCGCCAGTGGCAGCTTACTTAGTGTAATTTAATGCATGTCAGAAAGGATACGTTGTCATGACAATAAAATATTCCTATTTTTCAACTAGATATCCAGACTGAGCATGTTCTACTCTTGATCTAGCTCTAGCCAATCAGGGGCAATAATAAAGAGGGAGGTAGCCTTGTAAGATTTAAAGTCATAGTTCAACCTAAAATCAAAGTTTGCTAGATGCTTTCAGACCTCAAAAGTGGTTTGATTTGATTTTAGGGTGAACTATCACCTTAAACTTGCACAAATCAAATGTTTCATCTTATATTGGTGCAAGATGTTACAGTCTTCTTACTATTTGAGAAAGTATCAAAGCGGACTGTAATACATGAACAGTGGACCATGACAACATGCTTTCATGTGTGCATGACACAATAAAACGAGATGCCTGTTTAATCCAATAGCCTGTTCTTACTGTACAGAACCTGAATAGAATCTGGTGAATGGAACATACTTGGTCATGACCAAGATGGGACATGAAACATCGGATGACGACTTTGTTTCCTACCTAAGAAAGATGACGGCGTTGGTTCCTACCTAAGAAAGATGCCGGCGTTGGTTCCTACCTAAGAAAGACGAGAGGTGTTGTGCTTTGATCCCAGACCTCTAAAGTATCTTCAGATGTCCAAGTGTATTCAGCCCACGATAAAAAAGTGGAGGCAATTCGAAGCAAATAACTTTAGAAATCCAACTTCGTCTTGAGTTACCATAGTTTTCCACTGTTTTAGTGTCTGTTTGATATTGTTGTCACTGTCACATTCCTTTGGGCCCAAACTTGCTGTAAATCAATGCTCCTCCACCATGGCTTGACATTAGTGTCTATAAATAATTAAATACATTGGCATCAATGTCTGCTGACACTGGACGCGATTGTGAATGTGTGTCATGGCATTTGCCTGATAGCCTAAGTGCATTCGTCTGGGTTGCTGTCAAGCAAGTGAGTGCCTCACCCATTGAGTTCAGCATCTGCAGGTTTAAGACTATGAGTTGGCCATACAGATATATTGCTCAGGCAGTGCTTGAGGTCAATTCTCAAGCAAAGAATCCGATTGAAATAACACCTGCAAGCAAAGAGGGTAGAATATATTCTAATCAAAAACGAATATACAGCCAAATAACGAATACAGCCAAATAACTATCAACAACTTTGTCCACACTTTAAATATTCAACACATAAATACACATATCAATTATTTGATTTACCAGACTTTACTATCCAGGCATCTTGAAATAGGAATCTCTAGATCAACTTAACGTTTCATTCATGAAACAAATATATTCTAACTCAGTGAAAGAAATATGAGAGGTTTTATAAGTGCAATTTAGGAGAGGGAAAATGAATAGCCTTACTCATGGCATTTGTGTATGGGTCAAGGAAGGGAGGCAGTAGTCTTCTCATAAGGTGTCTTAACTTCAAGCTATATAATTTAGAGAAGTGCTGATAAATGTATTTATCACGACCTTAAAGTGTCACATGGAAGCTTACAGAGAAGGATGATTTTGTAGGCTACTCTTCCCCCATACATAAATAAACACCAAAATATAAGCTATCCTAGGCTATACTTGATTGAATTTGTAGACGTCTCTTACAGTAGTATATCCATATGCAAAAATATGAAGAATTAGAAATAGGCTATGTCTCCAAAGTCAGCGACTGTTATAATTCCTCACGGATGTATGGTTCATTCTTCCACCACCTCCCCCCAGCCAAGCTCTCCAGCACCGGCAGCGGCTGTTCCGCGGCAGGCAGTTGCGCAGAGAGCTCCTCTTCCCCGGCCTCTCCCTGTCCCCTCGCACCGGTGCCCTCGCCCCTAATCCCGCGGCCGTTTCCTTGGTAACCTACAGAAGATCTACTGAGGCGAATTTCTCTCATGTTTTGGTTGTAATTGAGCAATGGTTTTTAAGGGTTGTATGCCTTCGATCCCCAAAATGATGTTGTCCAGGTGGGGATGATATATTTTCTACAAGACCTCAATTTCGATTTTGGAAAAATAAAGTAATGATTAAAATAAACAATAATAATAATACACTTTTTCGTTCATTTTATGTTTTGTAGTTTTTTTTTTTACAATAAGCAGATCAACCCATGACATTTACAGCTGTGTATGTGTATGTGTATGTGTGTGTGTGTGTGTGTGTGTGTGTGTGTGTGTGTGTGTGTGTGTGTGTGTGTGTGTGTGTGTGTGTGTGTGTGGGTGGGATGCGCGAGGTCTGCCTGTCCTGTGTGCCAATTATTTGGATGTAGACAAGTGCGCGTTTGGATGCGCTTCGATAAGTCCCACTCCTATGCAGGGGGAAAGATAATCAAAGTCCTCTTTCCGTTGATAGACCGATGCTTTCGTAGTTCCCAAATCGGCAGAGAATATTGAACTAGCAGCAAGCATATGCGGTGGCAGCGCTTGGTCAGGCTACTCTTGCAAGTACAGGAAGGACGAATCATTGGTGACCATCAAAACGCAAACGTCATACAAAAATAACAGCGAAACAGCAACACAGCAACGAAAGTGAACAGTGTCCTGCAGCATGGAATGACCGGGTGAATATGTCCAAATTCGCATCCCTTATCCAGTTGCTAGAAATTATAGTCCATCCTCAAGTAATACGCTTCTCCTTCGATGGAGGTCCTATACAACCTATGTCGAACGAGATTATGTCACACAGGTGTATATTGTTGGAGCAGCACTTATACCTTGCTTTGCCTTCACATCTCCCCCACTCTCATGCTCTCTCTCTCTCTCTCTCTCTCTCTCTCTCTCTCTCTCTCTCAGTTTTGTTAAAGGGAGAGGACAGCAATGTTTTGAAAGGGGGTGGGGAGTCGAGTAATGGGATGTGGAGTGATTTTAAGTACTAGTATGGGGTGCCCAGAATTCTCTCTCTCTCTCTCTCTCTCTCTCTCTCTCTCTCTCTCTCTCTCTCTCTCTCTCTCTCTCTCTCTCTCTCTCTCTCTCTCTCTCTCTCTCTCTCTCTCCACCCCCTTCATCACTCTCTTCCTGCCCCCTCTCACTCACACACACACACACACACACATCTGGGAGAGTGAGAGGTTCAGAGCTAGGGGCAAGTGTATGGGAGGCATGAGCGTAACAATATGACTATGACACTGAAAGCTGCAACCCGCTCATGCATACAGAAACACAAGACAAATCTGGGGTAGGTGTAATGGTTTCATAAAAAGAAAGACAATGATAACTGAATACATCATAAGTACCCAAACACATCTGTAACGGTGATAAAGTGCTGTGCCTATCTTCAAGTAGGCACAATTTGCTGTACTCTTTTATCACCAACAGCTAAAAAGATTTCAGTCACTTCAGTCACTTAAGACATCTCCAGTGATGGCACTTTATAGTATATTTAAAGCAATCAGTATTTCCAAAGGGTGACTTAGATCTGTTTCCATGACAACTGTAAGCTTGAACCAACTTTTTAACCCATCGCATTACAGATAGTAAGTCACTGAGCTATAAGAATTACTGGGATTGGTTGATTTAAGTATTGCAGAAAACAATTTACTACACCCCCTCCCACACACACACACACACATTTTCTCTCCTTCACTCCCCCTCTCTCTCTCCCTCTCTCTGCCTCTCTCTTACTCTCTCTCTCTCTTGCATTCTCTTTAACGTCTGTGTGTCTGCTCTATAATTATTTCCATGGTTACCATTAGTGATGTGAACCTAAGGATGATGTACTATTGTTGTAATCTTTCCCTCTCTCTCACCACTGTCATTTACTCTTTCTTTTCACATCCCTTGCTTACTCCATGCATTTCAAATGTCCTACCCGTTCACATAGTTCTCTACCCGTCTCACTCCATCAGATAGAGGAAGAGGGATGATATGAAATGAGGACACACTTGAAGCGTGCACAGCGCCACCTGGCTAGGCAGAGTGCCAAGGCTGAGTAGAAAATTGGGATGTTGGCAATGGTGGGCACAGGCACAGGCACGTGGGAAACTGGGGACGCATTAGAGGTACAGACACAGTTTACACTACAGTACATACACACACGCACAAATGCGCACACATGCACACACACGCGCAAGCAGGCACATAAACACACACAATTCCAGTGCAGTATACACAACACAAGCCCACGCATTCAGTTGCATGGGAAGACATTTGCATGGATGTTCGCACACCTTCTGTAGATACCCTACACCCATAACACATACATATCCTTGACACATTTACAACATCCCATTCACCCATCATATGGTGTGAATACTGTATCTCCCCATCTCCCATCCATTCTTACTCTATAACTTACTGAGAGACCAAGTATATGAGCTCCTTTCTAGCTTCACAGAGTGCGGTGGAGCCTTTAGGTGACAGGCAGTCAGAGTGGGAGTGTTGGCCTGACAACACCGGTATTCTGTCTCTGTAAAGCCACGTGCCTCCGGAGCTGCAGCACACAGCAAATATTCAATTAAGAGCCTGGCTAGTGCAGCTGGAGAGCCTGGTAACGACACTCTACGTGTGAGAACAGAGCAGGAGAGCTGAGAGAGATATAATAGATATACAATACACAACTATAGGGGCATTGAGATAAATGTGTTAGAGACAGACAGAGAGAGAGGGGGGAGAGAGAGATAAACGGAGAGATGGAGAGATAGAGAGAGAGACAGAGAAACACAGACAGAGAGAGAGAGAGAGAGAGAGAGAGAGAGAGAGAGAGGGGGGAGAGAGAGATGAACAGAGATATGGAGAGATAGAGAGAGAGACAGAGAAACATAGACAGAGAGAGAGAGAGAGAGAGAGAGAGAGAGAGAGAGACAGACAGACAGAGAGAGAGGGGGAGAGAGAGATGAACAGAGATATGGAGAGATAGAGAGAGAGACAGAGAGACATAGACAGAGAGATGGAGCGAGAGACAGAGCGTTGGGGGGAGAGGAGGGAGCTTTATCAAGCGCTAATACAATTTGTACTACATGAAGGAAAGTTGGCCATCATAATGACATGCAATATCCATTACAGTGTTAGAATTTCAAAAATATATTTCCTAGCTCCATAGAGTAATGATTTCAAGAAGACCACACCGCACTGTCCTTGCTATTTTTTTTTAGCAACAATATCCAGACAATAGCTATTTTTGCCTCCTTTGTGTAAAAATACTGGCATCCATGCTCTTGTATATGAAGTGAGGACCAAGGTCATTTTACCTTTGCTTGGTCGCTTTTTTCAACACCCAATCCTTCCATTTCAACTCCCTCCATTTCATTTTGCATGGCACTAACAGCTGCTGATTCTTGGCTATTGACGAATCGCAAACGATTTTGCAGCAACTGGCATGCACCTATTTGAGATGCACAAAGAGGAGATATAGCAAAGGCATACATGTATATGCAAAAGGAGAGAGTCATGGTCTATGAAAGCCATAAGGGAGAGAAATTATTGACATCTTGTGTTAGAGATACAGTGAGGGAAAAAAGTATTTGATCCCCTGCTGATTTTGTACGTTTGCCCACTGACAAAGACATGATCAGTCTATAATTTTAATGGTAGGTTTATTTGAACAGTGAGAGACAGAATAACAACAAAAAAATCCAGAAAAACGCATGTCAAAAATGTTATAAATTGATTTGCATTTTAATGAGGGAAATAAGTATTTGACCCCTCTGCAAAACATTACTTAGTACTTGGTGGCAAAACCCTTGTTGGCAATCACAGAGGTCAGACATTTCTTGTAGTTGGCCACTAGGTTTGCACACATCTCAGGAGGGATTTTGTCCCACTCCTCTTTGCAGATCTTCTCCAAGTCATTAAGGTTTCAAGCCTGACGTTTGGCAACTCAAACCTTCAGCTCCCTCCACAGATGTTCTATGGGATTAAGGTCTGGAGACTGGCTAGGCCACTCCAGGACCTTAATGTGCTTCTTCTTGAGCCACTCCTTTGTTGCCTTGGCAGTGTGTTTTGGGTCATTGTCATGCTGGAATACCCATCCACGACCTATTTTCAATGCCCTGGCTGAGGGAAGGAGGTTCTCACCCAAGATTTGACGGTACATGGCGCCGTCCATCGTCCCTTTGATGCGGTGAAGTTGTCCTGTCCCCTTAGCAGAAAAACACCCCAAAGCATTATGTTTCCACCTCCATGTTTGACGGTGGGGATGGTGTTCTTGGAGTCATAGACAGCATTCCTCCTCCTCCAAACACGGCGAGTTGAGTTGATGCCAAAGAGCTCGATTTTGGTTTCATCTGACCACAACACTTTCACCCAGTTCTCCTCTGAATCATTCAGATGTTCATTGGCAAACTTCAGACGGCCCTGTATATGTGCTTTCTTGAGCAGGGGGACCTTGCGGGCACTACGTGGAGTTGCCTTGAGATCATTGACAAGATCCTCCCGTGTAGTTCTGGGCTGATTCCTCACCGTTCTCATGATCATTGCAACTCCACGAGGTGAGATCTTGCATGGAGCCCCAGGCCGAGGGAGATTGACAGTTATTTTGTGTTTCTTCCATTTGCGAATAATCGCACCAACTGTTGTCACCTTCTCACCAAGCTGCTTGGCGATGGTCTTGTAGCCCATTCCAGCCTTGTGTAGGTCTACAATCTTGTCCCTGACATCCTTAGAGAGCTCTTTGGTCTTGGCCATCGTGGTTGATTGCTTCTGTGGACAGGTGTCTTTTATACAGGTAACAAGCTGATATTAGGAGCACTCCCTTTAAGAGTGTGCTCCTAATCTCAGCTTGTTACCTGTATAAAATACACCTGGGAGCCAGAAATCTTTTTGATTGAGAGGGGGTCAAATACTTATTTCCCTCATTAAAATGCAAATCAATTTATAACATTTTTGACATGCGTTTTTCTGGATTTTTTTGTTGTTATTCTGTCTCTCACTGTTCAAATAAACCTTCCATTAAAATTATAGACTGATCATTTCTTTGTCAGTGGGCAAACGTACAAAATCAGCAGGGGATCAAATACTTTTTTCCCTCACTGTATGGTCCTTTGGATTGGTATAGCATTAGCTGTTGGGGTTGTCGGAACATACTAGTCCGAGTCGCGGGGTTGCTGTGCAGTAATAACTGAATGTTGGCATTTGTTTCCCATAAGAATATGCTGCTGTACTAAAGCTCTGTTGGCAAGGGTTAAGAACATAAATTGTAGATTAATAATATTACATTGTTTATTATTTTTGAGAACCCCTAGCTTAGATCACCATGTCTACAGCAGCTTCCACGAGCCCACAGCAAAATTGATACTGATTGTAGAACAGGCTACTGTAAGATTTCAAAAGCATGCCTAGAGAGAGATTGTAAAAGGATACAGCAAAGGGGTGCTTTTGTTATGAGTGTTTTTTAAATGTATTATTCAGCACAGCAACACTGTTTTTATTCTATACTTTTAGAAGTCATGAAACAAACTTCTCCACTTCGACTCGCACTCGCTCCTCCGCTGAGACTGACCATTAGTCCAGTGAAACAGAAAAACAAGTTATTTCAATTTATGCTCCGATGTGCCTCACAAGTAGTAGGCTACAACAACTGACCTATTACCATTGTTATCCTATAAGCTTGAGACTCGAGTTTTGAAATATAATGGAGAAAATCTGACCTCTCTTACTTTGTATGAAAATAGCCAAATGCATGAAACAATTTATTTCCAGTCAATGTAAATAGCCTATCATTTTTAGGAAGTTAAATTTCATTGGAAATATAACTTTGCCCTGTGCTTCTTTGCCCATTCACTGTTAGGCCCTATAGGCTATAGATCATTTAATTGATATCACACAAAAGGCTGCATTGTATGCACACTTGATCTCCCGTGCCCAGCAGAGAATTGCACTCAGCTTGCATTTTGACTCAGAAAGGGATCTCAACAAAGAAAGGGTTGGTGACGACTGTTCTAGTCTATATCCCAGCAAACAGGGGGCGACCTGAGGAGATTCGGCAACATTCCCATTAGGACATTTCGGCTCGACGATATCCCATTTACGTTCTGAGAACGTTGCGTGATGGTCCCAAGGGAACGTTCTCTTGGGTACTTTTGTCTAGTTCCCAGTACGTTCCCAGGACGTCACTGAGGACCATGTCAGGACCTTTCTTGGATGTTCTCATGACTTTCATTTTACTAGTCCTTAGGACGTCGCGTGATGTTCCCAAGTCGGGTGATGTTCCCAAGGGAACCAGGGGACCATGACACAACGTTTTTATAGCTCCCGGTTTGACCCCTGAAGGTTCCCCTGAACATTCTTAGTACGTTGTGTCATGGTCCCCTGGAGGTTTTGTGTAGAAACAAGCTGCTTTCTCAGCTAATGGAAAATACATTTTGGGAGGTTAAAATTATATATTTATGATCTTGATGTACTTACTGTATGGGTCAAATTGAACCAGAACATAAACAGTGTAGACCAAATCAAACCATATTGAAGGGTGAATTAGGCTAACTCTATTATTATTATATGTGTGAAATTAGTTTAGATATAGTTTAGGTGTAGTTTCTATGGGCCATCATCTGCTGCGCAGGCCTGACAGGCAGGGGAGAAAAAATGTCAGGTTAGCGCTTCTTCGTCATGAATCTTGTTCTGGAGGCAGCTATGCAGAGTGGTCACTAGCTGCCACAGCCACAAAGTCATACAATCTGATTTTAAACCTAACCCTAACCCTAGCCATGACTTTAAAAAAGTACATTTGTTTTGTGTCAATATGACACTCTCGGCTCTCCTGGTGTTAAATGGGGTACATTTGTGGTCACCTAGCCTAGCCTACTATCTCCTGGTCGCTGAGACAGTGATCTGAGAGGTTGCCAAGCCTATTGTGATTATTATTACTGTCATATCAGGGCATTATGTTCTAGTCTCATAGTCTATTAATAAAGCTATAGACCTATGCTTTACTATGTGTAAGTCTATGTGAGTCACATGTTAAATGCAAGAGTCATGGATTTACGTAGGCCTACAAGACTATTTGGTCTGTAATGCGAAATCACATGCGATCGATTACAGTAAGGTTAGGGCTATGCTTTTAGGATAATTGAATGATGATTTGAGTGCCTACATTTTGACCCATCTACATCTTTGCTGGCCCTGCCATCAACAGATTTCTGCCTACGCCACTGGTGTGTGTGTGTGTGTGTGTGTGTGTGTGTGCATGATTGTTTGTGTGTCAATGGCTACTCTCATCTACATCAGTGGTTCCTAAGCAAAACCGAAAGCCACACTGCACTGCCCAAAGACTCCCAATCCACATGCTCAGCAAAAAGAAGCTGACTACTACCAAGTTGCTGTCTTCTTTTCCACTGGGTCTCGGTGAGAGCAGGCTTTGGTGAAGGAAACTATCAAAGAAACTTACCGTAAAACGTAATAGCCCAGGTGTTTATTTGCTTCAATCACTGAACGCAACAGGCGCTTATAAGAGACAGACTTCCATTTGAGCCAGGTGTCTATTCACCTCCAGCTCCTCGCTAACCTTTTTCCTACCACCTTGCAGTCTCGCCCTCTTCTGATCCACCTCAGACAAACGTTGAAGTTCGACTTTTTGACAGCCATTTTCTCACTCTTTTTGGATCAATTCCAAAATGCCTGGCTGTTGCCTCGCCCAAATTTTGCTCTGTGAATTTGATCACTGATAGCTTGAATCTGATGTTGTGTTTTCTTTTAGGTGGTGCCATGGCTAGCAAAGATGATATAATAAAACATTTTAAAATGTAACGCACGTGACTGTGGGAATATCAGAGCTGTGTCTATGGTAAAACAATTCATTTAGACCCAGCGTTTATTTGAAACAGGCATTTATTTGCTGAAATGTGTGCCGATGCCCAGCTATTTAAAGGGACAGGTGGCTATTTGAGACTGTGTTTAATTGAAGTTGAAGAAAGTTGCAGTAAATCCCTGACCCTATCTCAGTGCAGAGAGATGGGAAGTATTTTAAGACTACAGCCAACCAGTGTATGAGAGCTGACTTACACACTCAGGGCTGAGGAAGGGAAACCAGCCTACACAAGAGGCTCATGGACAACTGGCAGTCAAACCAGGAGCTGTGCTGCTACTGCTGTTATTATTGTTATTGTTCTATTTCATCCTTAGGATATATCACACAAGCCCACAGGGCGCATCACTCATATGTGAGCACTTGATGTTACATAATGTCGACATTTACATAGCTGCTCTGCATAAAAAGCTATTTTCCAGTTAATGCATGGTATTTACAATGGTGCTTCACTCCATTTCTTAACATGTCATTACTGGTACCTAGTAATTGATAAATTGATCAGTAATCGGTTATTGAAGGGGGACTTTTTTATTGTCAACATTTCAATTACAAGAGGATTCTAAAAGACCCATCTTGAAAAATGTATTGTAGCTAATTCTTGCCTAATTTTTCAATAGTATACAGCCCCAACGAATACATCTTTACTGTGTAGTAGCACTCTCTACACTGGTGGTTGTTACACATATTAAAGTGGAGGTTGCACAATATATTTCCGCAAATCTAACAATGTAGATTGATGATATTCCATCTTATGCAAAAGTTCTTAATGCAAGGTATTTTTTGCAAAAGTTTCTTTTAACAAATTATACACTTCTATTTTCACAATTTGAATTACATTTATCAAAAACTCCTATACCAACAATACATTGCGGCTTTGACGTCAAGAAGGGAACGGCCTGTTGGTGGCGGCAGTAGCCTGGTTAGCCTGATCGTTTTTCTGTGATATAACTTGCAGGATATCATGGTAGCCAATGTTTGTTTTAGCCATTATACTGCTGCTAGTAGTAGCACTTAGGTTAGCATGTCATTAGCTATAGCTACTATCGGCCAACAACTGAGAGATTTTGTGTAACAGTACGAGAAATGCTGATGTGCTGAACTACTAATAAGTGATGTATTTTAAGGCTGCTAGTGGTTAGCTTGTAGGGTTAAGCTAGGGGTGTAAAAGGGGCTATGCGTAAAGCCTGTGAGCTGTATATGTTTTTATTTTATTTTAAATGTGCTGAAACAGAGTAAAAAAAATCTCAGGATATGGTCAGATGATAAATTGGCTTTATTCAGAGTGCCAAAATAGTTGTTCAAAAACAATAGGAGGACTCGGTATGATGTGGGTCTTCACCGTCTTATGTGGCAGTGTAGTGCTCCTCTTTGGTCAAATTCGGTTAAAATATAAATATCTCCCAAAAAACTAATGTAAAGTGATACATGTCATATTGGGACTTTTAGTTGGAAGGATGAAACAAATAAGAATGTTTAAAAGCAACCTAATTCTACAATATTCCCATTAAGTGAAACATAATTTGATTAGTTGTTCCACATGAAGTAGCTCTACGTCATTCCAAAGAAGTGTGAGAACAGTGATGTAAAATGTTGCCAGAAAACAGTATTGATTCTAGCTTAGAGAGCACACAACTCCATGAACCACCTCTTTCTCTCTCTGCCCCTTTCCCCAGTGAATGTTCCACTGCTCATGTCCACAAGCCGCTAAACAAAGCTACAGTAGCGCTCTATTTGTATTCATTCAGAGTTCCAACATTAAGACAGCAAGATGACTCAGCAAATCTCTCCAAAGACAAGCAGCAGCTTTGGGGGTGGATTTGCAGTTCCCTCAGTGACATACTCACAGGCTACCTGTCATCCTATACTGTTAACTTTATATAGTACTAATAGTCTCACTAAAACTAACAATACTGTTGTTGATACTGCAGTACTATGTATGCTTTCTGCTGCAATTAAAACATACTGAAGTGTCCTTTGGTATTCCCATGTGGTAGCAAACAGAGAATAGAATAATTGGGGTTGGCTAATGGGATCGTATTGCGTAATGTTGCAGTAGATATTTGGGGTCAACGGAGGCTGAATTGCTCAAAACAAAGATACATCTGAGTAACAGACTCACTAATCTAATCTAATCTATGATGCTACAGAATAAAAAATTACGCATATGCAAGGTAACTGTACTGAGGTTGTTGATTGGTTGGTAGGTTAGCGGTGGCTGCTGGTGTATGCTACAAACATGAACCACTTCTGTGTTCCACTCTTACCCTGACAGTTGTTTTGTCCCTAGTGGAATCTCAAAGACATTGCATGTTGTTTTAATGAGTTAAAAGGCTGGGGAAGCCTGGTCAAAATCCATAATTTATACTGTTTATTATGATTAATTTCCTTAAAGTTATTTGAGGAGAAACTAGTTCAGTTATACACGCTAGTACTGTACCTTTAAGATGGGATGCGGAACAACTCCTTTAATAAAATATCAAAATGACAATGTTGGCCCAGAAGACGGAGAGCACAAGTTTTTAATGGAGGAAAATACGAACAACACGTTGTGTTTTTACATTGAATTACCGTTCAGCCAAAGGCTATCGATCAGATAAGCAGTTAGCTAGCTACATTATGGTTGTGATTTTAGCCTGAGGTTAATTCATTCAGATAACGTGGATTTCTCTCAATGACTGAGCAGTCGTGGTGAAAGTCAATTTCAAAATGTAACACATAACATTGAAGGCCAACTTCATTAATGCAGATAATCACATCCAATTTTGAGGAGGTTAATAAGAGAGAGAGAGACAAATCTTTTCCTTCTTAGCTCAGAATGCACCTCTTTGAATGAACGTTATTTCAAGAGACCCAATAGGATCAGGAGCGTGCACTTCAGTGCCAATAAAGATTTAAAAGGATTGTTTCTCTCATTATATTACAAGAAGTCACTAGAGCGCAATGAGCCAAGGAAAGCCCCCTGGTCACACCCTCCCTTAACCCGGGCCAACACTGGGCCAATTGTGCGCCGCCATATACAGTGGGGAAAAAAAGTATTTAGTCAGCCACCAATTGTGCAAGTTCTCCCACTTAAAAAGATGAGAGAGGCCTGTAATTTCATCATAGGTACACGTCAACTATGACAGACAAAATGAGAGAGAAAAAAATCCAGAAAATCACATTGTAGGATTTTTAATGAATTTATTTGCAAATTATGGTGGAAAATAAGTATTTGGTCAATAACAAAAGTTTCTCAATACTTTGTTATATACCCTTTGTTGGCAATGACACAGGTCAAACGTTTTCTGTAAGTCTTCACAAGGTTTTCACACACTGTTGCTGGTATTTTGGCCCATTCCTCCATGCATATCTCCTCTAGAGCAGTGATGTTTTAGGGCTGTCGCTGGGCAACACGGACTTTCAACTCCCTCCAAAGATTTTCTATGGGGTTGAGATCTGGAGACTGGCTAGGCCACTCCAGGACCTTGAAATGCTTCTTACGAAGCCACTCCTTTGTTGCCCGGGCGGTGTGTTTGGGATCATTGTCATGCTGAAAGACCCAGCCACGTTTCATCTTCAATGCCCTTGCTGATGGAAGGAGGTTTTCACTCAAAATCTCACGATACATGGCCCCATTCATTCTTTCCTTTACACGGATCAGTCGTCCTGGTCCCTTTGCAGAAAAACAGCCCCAAAGCATGATGTTTCCACCCCCATGCTTCACAGTAGGTATGGTGTTCTTTGGATGCAACTCAGCATTCTTTGTCCTCTAAACACGACGAGTTGAGTTTTTACCAAAAAGTTATATTTTGGTTTCATCTGACCATATGACATTCTCCCAATCCTCTTCTGGATCATCCAAATGCACTCTAGCAAACTTCAGATGGGCCTGGACATGGCTTAAGCAGGGGGACACGTCTGGCACTGCAGGATTTGGCGGCGTCTGTCCCTGGCGGCGTAGTGTGTTACTGATGGTAGGCTTTGTTACTTTGGTCCCAGCTCTCTGCAGGTCATTCACTAGGTCCCCCCGTGTGGTTCTGGGATTTTTGCTCACCGTTCTTGTGATCATTTTGACCCCACGGGGTGAGATCTTGCGTGGAGCCCCAGATCGAGGGAGATTATCAGTGGTCTTGTATGTCTTCCATTTCCTAATAATTGCTCCCACAGTTGATTTCTTCAAACCAAGCTGCTTACCTATTGCAGATTCAGTCTTCCCAGCCTGGTGCAGGTCTACAATTTTGTTTCTGGTGTCCTTTGACAGCTCTTTGGTCTTGGCCATTGTGGAGTTTGGAGTGTGACTGTTTGAGGTTGTGGACAGGTGTCTTTTACACTGATAACAAGTTCAAACAGGTGCCATTAATACAGGTAACGAGTGGAGGACAGAGGAGCCTCTTAAAGAAGAAGTTACAGGTCTGTGAGAGCCAGAAATCTTGCTTGTTTGTAGGTGACCAAATACTTATTTTTCTACCATAATTTGCTAATAAATTCATTAAAAATCCTACAATGTGATTTCCTGGATTTTTTTTTCTCAATTTGTCTGTCATAGTTGACGTGTACCTATGATGAAAATTACAGGCCTCTCTCATCTTTTTAAGTGGGAGAACTTGCACAATTGGTGGCTGACTAAATACTTTTTTCCCCCACTGTAGGGCTCCCAGTCACGGCCGGCTGTGACAGTGGCGCCTCAGCACTGCGATGCAGTGCCTTAGATTGCTTCGCCACTCGGGAGGCCTTTGTCTCCCTATTGTAACTACTGTACCTCATATGTACCTACAGTGCCTTGCAAAAGTATTCATCCCCCTTGGCGTTTTTCCTATTTTGTTGCATTACAACCTGTAATTTAAATGGATTTTTATTTTGGATTTCATGTAATGGACATACATAAAATAGTCCAAATTGGTGAAGTGAAATGAAAAAAATAACTTCTTTCAAAATTTCAAAATAACATGAATATGTATTCACCCCCTTTGCTATGAAGCCCCTAAATAAGATCTGGTGCAACCAATTACCTTCAGAAGTCACATAATTAGCTAAATAAAGTCCACCTGTGTGCAATCTAAGTGTCACATGATCTCAGTATATATACACCTGTTCTGAAAGGCCCCAGAGTCTGCAACACCACTAAGCAAGGGGCACCACCAAGCAAGCGGCACCATGAAGACCAAGGAGCTCTCCAAACAGGTCAGGGACAAAGTTGTGGAGAAGTACAGATCAGGGTTGCCAAAACTTTGAACATCCCACGGAGCACCATTAAATCCATTATTAAAAAATGGAAAGAATATGGCACCACAACAAACCTGCCAAGAGAGGGCCGCCCACCAAAACTCACGGACCAGGCAAGGAGGGCATTAATCAGAGAGGCAACAAAGAGACCAAATATAACCCTGAAGGAGCTGCAAAGCTCCACAGCGGAGATTGGAGTATCTGTCCATAGGACCACTTCAAGCCGTACACTCCACAGAGCTGGGCTTTACGGAAGAGTGGCCAGAAAAAAGCTATTGCTTAAAGAAAAAAATAAGCAAACACGTATGGTGTTCCGCAAAAGGCATGTGGGAGACTCTCCAAACATATGGAAGAAGGTACTCTGGTCAGATGAGACTAAAATTGAGCTTTTTGGCCATCGTGGAAAACACTATGTTTGGCGCAAACCCAACACCTCTCATCACCCCGAGGACACCATCCCCACAGTGAAGCATGGTGGTGGCAGCATCATGCTGTGGGGATGTTTTTCATCGGCAGGGACTGGGAAACTGGTCAGAATTGAAGGAATGATGGATGGCGCTAAATACAGGGAAATTCTTGAGGGAAACCTGTTTCAGTCTTCCAGATTTGAGACTAGGACAGAGGTTCACCTTCCAGTAGGACAATGACCCTAAGCATACTGCTAAAGCAACACTTGAGTGGTTTAAGGGGAAACATTTAAATGTCTTGGAATGGCCTAGTCAAAGCCCAGACCTCAATCCAATTGAGAATCTGTGGTATGACTTAAAGATTGCTGTACACCAGCGGAACCCATCCAACTTGAAGCAGCTGGAGCAGTTTTGCCTTGAAGAATGGGCAAAAATCCCAGTGGCTAGATGTGCCAAGCTTATAGATACATACCCCAAGAGACTTGCAGCTGTAATTGCTGCAAAAGGTGGCTCTACAATGTATTGACTTTGGGGGGGTGAATAGTTATGCACGCTCAAGTTTTCAGTTTTTTTGTCTTATTTCTTGTTTGTTTCACAATACAAAATATTTTGCATCTTCAAAGTGGTAGGCATGTTGTGTAAATCAAATGATACAAACCCCCCAAAAAGCATTTTTAATTCCAGGTTGTAAGTCAACAAAATAGGAAAAAAGCCAAGGGGGTGAATACTTTCGCAAGTCACTGTAAATGTGTCCAGGGTACATAGGCTGTTTCAACACCATGGACAGAGGGCCTAACATGGGCTAAAATCCACCAAGGATGGGAGCTGTTTCGGTACATTGGACAGCTCCACACAGAGCAAAGATTCTAGGTTGGTCTGTGTGGCTGCAGGCAGAATTTCTGTGGATAGGGTTTAGGTTGAAGTTCTAATTACAACAGATATTTGCATAAAACATTTACAGCACGCTGCAATTATCTACCAAGATGAATGCCGTAATTGCATTTTGATTGCTCCAAATTTAACCGTTTCCGTGCTTTCATGGTGCAATACAAGGAAGTGGATGGGGAAGTAGACTGATTGCGTCTGCGTAACTTTCCATATCCAATCCAAAGAGCCTATTGAAACATCATATGTGTACCTAATCATAGAACCAGCGCCAAATGTCTTCATCAGAGATGGTCATTACATCAGGACCCAGCTGGGATTGTTGTCAAGTGTCTTCATTTATCAAAACTATGGGAGAAATGCACACTTTCATCCTCTCCTCAACGAAAATTCACGTTTGAAGTATAGATACAGCACATAAACACGTTGGATGCATACCAAGATGGATACAAATTCAATTTTGTTTTTTTATAACACAAGAGTAATCTATGACTTGTACTGTATGTGTCCCTGGAATTAAGCACTTACAGTGAGGGAAAAAAGTATTTGATCCCCTGCTGATTTTGTACGTTTGCCCACTGACAAAGACATGATCAGTCTATAATTTTAATGGTAGGTTTATTTGAACAGTGAGAGACAGAATAACAACAAAAAAATCCAGAAAAACGCATGTCAAAAATGTTATAAATTGATTTGCATTTTAATGAGAGAAATGAGTATTTGACCCCTCTGCAAAACATGTCTTAGTACTTGGTGGCAAAACCCTTGTTGGCAATCACAGAGGTCAGACGTTTCTTGTAGTTGGCCACCAGGTTTGCACACATCTCAGGAGGGATTTTGTCCCACTCCTCTTTGCAGATCTTCTCCAAGTCATTAAGGTTTCGAGGCTGACGTTTGGCAACTCGAACCTTCAGCTCCCTCCACAGATTTTCTATGGGATTAAGGTCTGGAGACTGGCTAGGCCACTCCAGGACCTTAATGTGCTTCTTCTTGAGCCACTCCTTTGTTGCCTTGGCCGTGTGTTTTGGGTCATTGTCATGCTGGAATACCCATCCACGACCCATTTTCAATGCCCTGGCTGAGGGAAGGAGGTTCTCACCCAAGATTTGACGGTACATGGCGCCGTCCATCGTCCCTTTGATGCGGTGAAGTTGTCCTGTCCCCTTAGCAGAAAAACACCCCCAAAGCATAATGTTTCCACCTCCATGTTTGACGGGTGGGGATGGTGTTCTTGGGGTCATAGGCAGCATTCCTCATCCTCCAAACACGGCGAGTTGAGTTGATGCCAAAGAGCTCGATTTTGGTCTCATCTGACCACAACACTTTCACCCAGTTCTCCTCTGAATCATTCAGATGTTCATTGGCAAACTTCAGACGGGCCTGTATATGTGCTTTCTTGAGCAGGGGGACCTTGCGGGCGCTGCAGGATTTCAGTCCTTCACGGCGTAGTGTGTTACCAATTGTTTTCTTGGTGACTATGGTCCCAGCTGCCTTGAGATCATTGACAAGATCCTCCCGTGTAGTTCTGGGCTGATTCCTCACCGTTCTCATGATCATTGCAACTCCACGAGGTGAGATCTTGCATGGAGCCCCAGGCCGAGGGAGATTGACAGTTCTTTTGTGTTTCTTCCATTTGCGAATAATCGCACCAACTGTTGTCACCTTCTCACCAAGCTGCTTGGCAATGGTCTTGTAGCCCATTCCAGCCTTGTGTAGGTCTACAATCTTGTCCCTGACATCCTTGGAGAGCTCTTTGGTCTTGGCCATGGTGGAGAGTTTGGAATCTGATTGATTGATTGCTTCTGTGGACAGGTGTCTTTTATACAGGTAACACATTGAGATTAGGAGCACTCCCTTTAAGAGTGTGCTCCTAATCTCAGCTCGTTACCTGTATAAAAGACACCTGGGAGCCAGAAATCTTTCTGATTGCGATGGGGTCAAATACTTATTTCCCTCATTAAAATGCTAATCAATTTATAACATTTTTGACATTGTTTTTCTGGATTTTTGTGTTGTTATTCTGTCTCTCACTGTTCAAATAAACCTACCATTAAAATTATAGACTTATCATTTCTTTGTCAGTGGGCAAACGTACAAAATCAGTAGGGGATCAAATACTTTTTTCCCTCACTGTAAGTAGAGGACAACATCGGAAGGTCTATTGGTCCTCATCCCCCGTAGCAAACGATGCTCTATCTCGATCTTGTGTTTCATTGGACAGTTTAGCCTTTCATTTTGATTTCATTCCTTTGTGTCCTATTTTTTAAGTCTTGTAAAAATTTGATTTTCTAATATTTGTTTTATACATAGATTACCATTATCCAATCCACTTGTATGCAATCTACTCACTTGCTTGCATCAAATCTACTCTCACTTTCGGATTATCCCAAAAATGATCTCACTAAGTTATCTCAGTTCCAAGTTATGCAGTAGGTCACAGACTTTTTGAAATGGGTCACTGTGTCACAAGCAGTTCCCTTGACACTGACTCTGTAAATGTGGAATTCTGATGACAGCATGGCAGGTTTCTGTTAATCAGCTCATTAATGGGCTGCCTGGAGGGCCTTGGCCGCCTGGGGGGGCATCGATCCCATTCAGTATGTGCTCTCACTGCAGATGGTTCTCAATGGAAGGCTGTTGGATAACATATGCTATACCATAGATATGCTTAGAGTGTGATGAGCATCACTCTTCTGGAGTCAGTAGGCCTGTGTAGCCTGTGCAGTTATAGGAGAGTATTGCTGTGTCAGACCTGAACAGGTTCATGTCAAATATGGAGTGAGTGGCCTATTGCAGTATCCCCACAGGACTGTTGTGGGGAGAGTTGCCCTATGTGGACGATGGGAGTGTATCAATGCTGAGACATTGTACATGAGGCAGAGAGGCAGTGTGAGAGAGGTGGAGTAAGGCAAAGAGGCAGGCAGAGACAACGAGTCAGAGAGGCAGTAAGAAAGACAGAATCACAAAATATCAGAGGTAGAGAGGCAGAGAAAGGTGAGAGCAGCCCATGACAGGTAGAGTCAGAAACACAAAACCAGAATGAGTAAAATGGGCCTCCCCATTCAAGTCAATGACGCCATAATGGGTGGACTGGCAGCCATTGCGAGGGTCTCCATAAGAGTGAAGCAGGAAGTAAAAGCAGGAAGTACAACATTACATTTGTGCTTTAAGGTCAGAGGTTTCAAGCCCATTCTATTCACTGTATTTCTATGGACAGAAAGGATTCAGAGAGATAGAAGGGCCCATGGCCTACTCACCCATCTCTGGATGGTGCCTCCCCTCAACAGGAACGCTGACTGTCCTTCGCAGCAGCTTGTTCCTGTGCAATTCGGAGCGCCGCTCGCGCATCAACAAAGGGTGTACCTGCATATGCACAGAGAGACAAGGTCAGGTCAACACACACAATGCATTAGGCAATATTTTCTGAAGACTATAATGGATAGTATCTTGAAATGTATATCACTGAGCAGCAGCGGTGCGTGGGTAAAATCACTGGGGAAGCCAAGCCAGGAAAAAAAAGCCATATTACAACCTATGTGTTGTGATAATTGCGTTGTTTGCTCTATAACCTGTTAATGCCTTGACACCTTGATTTATAGGCCTAAGCTCAATTGGTAGAGCATGGCGCTTGTAACGCCTGGGTAGTGGGTTCGATCCCCGGGACCACCACCCATACGTAAAAATGTATGCACACGTGACTGTAAGTCGCTTTGGATAAAAGCGTCTGCTAAATGGCATATTATTATTATTATAAGACACAATGGCAGAATAAATTCAACCACAACTTTGCAACATCTGTCCGATGAAGTCCACAAAGCATTTTGCATGTAACAAACAGATACATGACCTACAGCATGGCCAAGCAAGTTAATGTTTCTGACATTTTCGGACTATTAAACAACCATTGATTTAGAACCATGGAGAGTTACCGCAAGTCGAAAAGTAAACAGGAGCTGCCTCCATAATTCCAGCACCATTTCAACTTCAACATTTCAACAGAATCAAATCACCTAGGCTAATGGTTAGTTTAATATTGTGACAACTAAAAGATACCAAAAACAATTGAGTCCAGTCAACACAAGCTAAATAGGATGTGGCATGGTACTGATTTGTGTGTGTGTGTGTGTGTGTGTGTGTGTGTGTGTGTGTGTGTGTGTGTGTGTGTGTGTGTGTGTGTGTGTGTGTGTCTGTGTATTTATATTTTGGACAACTTTTACTTTTACTTCACTATATTCCTAAAGAAAATAATGTACTTTTTACTCCATACATTTTCCCTGACACCCAAAAGTACTCGTTACACTTTGAATGCTTAGCACGGCAGGAAAAGGGTCCATTCACACACTTATCAAAAGTGGTCATCACTACTGCATCTGATCTGGCGGACTGACTAAACACACATGCTTCGTTTGTAAATGATGTCTGAGTGTTGGAGTGTGCCCCTGGCTATGTGTAAATTAAAAAAAAACAAAAATCGCGCTGTCTGGTTTGCTCAATATAAGGAATTTGAAATTATTTATACTTTTACTTTGATACTTAAGTATAGTTTTGCAATTACATTTACTTTTGATAGTTAAGTATATTTAAAACCAAATACTTTTAGACTTTATATAACTTTATAAGTAATATTTTACTGGGTGACTTTCACTTTTACTTGAGTCATTTTCTATTAAGGTATCTTTACTTTTACTCAAGTATGACAATTGGGGACTGTGTGTGTGTGTGTGTGTGTGTGTGTGTGTGTGTGTGTGTGTGTGTGTGTGTGTGTGTGTGTGTGTGTGTGTGTGTGTGTGTGTGTATGTGCGTGTGCGTGTGTGCGTGCGTGCGTAAGTATAAAAAACATGTTGATTCGCCCTACTTGTAGAGAAACGCCAATGCCATCCTCCTCTCTTTCATGTTGATGAAACGGTCTATGACTCTGTCATATAGTACATGCTTTTAGTTTTTGTTGTACTAGGCTACCTGGCTAAAATGCTTGCTCGCTAACCTAACTTCCTTTCATGAGCAACGATGTGCCAGGCCAGCTAGTTAACATTAGCATACTACATCTAGCTACATATTGAACTTCCATCCTTTCAGGCCAGGGGCACAATGTATGAATTTATGGTTCGATCAGAATCACCGTTATAATCATTGTCCAAATCCCTACATTCATGGCTAATTTAGGAAAGGGATGATTTTAGCTAGCTAGCTAGACACCGGAGGACAACGACACAATGAGATGCAATAATTCAAGTTTTTTCTCTAAATGACATTCTTCTTTTGATGTGACTGGTGTGAAGCAAAATCCAAATTGGCTTCCCTTGACACTTTTTTTTGGTGCGCCAGGATCATTCACAGTTGAGCTCACTCAGTTTAGCTCAACGCTGATTGGCTATTATTGAATTTTTAAAAATTAACAAGGGAGGCCAAATGCTCGCTGGCTTCCCTTGCATGCAATGTTACCGGCGGCAACAACGTCATACTCTTTTTGACCAGACAGCCTCAGATAGATGGGCTACACATACAGAGACAGAGGGGCGCTGTTTCAGTCGCTCAGATGCTTTCTAATGTGAGATACACTACATGACCCAAAGTATGTGGACACCTGCTCGTCAAACATCTAATTCCAAAATTATGGGCATTAATATGGAGTTGGTCCCCCCTTTGCTGCTATAACAGCCTCCACTCTTCTGGGAAAGCTTTCCACTAGATGTTGGAACATTGCTGCAGGGACTTGCTTCCATTCAGCCACGAGAGCATTAGTGACGTCGGGCACTGATGTTGGGCGATTAGGCCTGGCTCGCAGTCGGTGTTACAATTCATCCCAAAGGTGTAAGATGGGGTTGAGATCAGGGCTCTGTACAGGTCAATCAAGTTCTTCCACACCGGTCGCGACAAACCATTTCTGTATGGACCTCGCTTTGTGCACGGGGGCATTGTCATGCTGAAACAGGAAAGGGCCTTCCCCGAACTGTTGCCACAAGGTTTGAAGCACAGAATCTTCTAGAATGTTATTGTATGCTGTAGCGTTAAGATTTCTCTTCACTACACTCAGACCATTATTCCTCCTCCACTAAACTTTACAGTTGGCACTATGCATAGGGGCAGGTAGCATTCTCCTGGCATCCGCCAAACCCAGATTCGTCTGTCGGACTGCCAGATGGTGAAGCGTGATTCATCACTCCAGAGAACGCGTTTCCACTGCTGCAGTCCAATGGCGGCACATTGTGATCTTAGACTTAGGCTGCTCAGCCTTGGAAACCCATTTCATGAAGCTCCCGACGAACAGTTATTGTGCTGATGTTGCTTCCAGAGGCAGTTTGGAACTCGGTAGTGAGTGTTGCAACTGAGGATGGTCAATTTTTACAAGCTACGCTCTTCAGCACTAGGCGGTCCCGTTCTGTGAGCTTATGTGGTCTACCACTTTGCGGCTGAGCCGTTGTTGCTCCTAGACGTTTCCACTTAACAATAACAGTTGACCGGGGAAGCTCCAGCAGGGCAGAAATGTGACAAACTGACTTGTTGGAAAGGTGGCATCCTATGAAGGTGCCACGTTGAATGTCACTGAGCTCTTCAGTATGGGCCATTCTACTGCCAATGTTTGTCTATGGAGATTGCATGGCTGTGTGCTCGATTTTATACACCTGTCAGCAACGGTTGTGGCTGAAATAGCCGAATCCACTAATTTGAAGGGGTGTCAACATACTTTTGTATATATAATGTACATTCAGCCTCTTGGAATTGAAGGAAAATTATGAAACACAGAGAGACGAAAGATACATATTTTTTTATGTTTACATTTTTACATTTTTGGGGGAAGCCTGGCTTCCCTTGGCAACCATGAATACACGCCACTGTCACTGAGTCATGTAATACAGGACAGAATTTTCTTTGCATTCCACATGAATTAAGTTGCATTAGTTGCAATCAGTTGATAATGTACAGTGCTTGATAATCAATATAGAATTCAGGGAGCCTGAATTTCCTACATAACTACTAGATTTCAGCATGTTTACTCTGACACAGATTTATTGAGAACAGTTGGTTAATATGGCCAGTTTATGACAATCCATTTGGGCCAGAAGTCCCTGACTTCATAAAACACGGGCTTGAGGGGAAATAGACAGGAGAATACGGTACATGAATCAATGCTCCTGTGCTTGGTATGTTTATCGAGGCCTTGGGAGAAACCCTGTTCTCTTTGAGAGTACAACACAGTGGCTAGCTATATTACACTCACAGAGACAGAGCCTACTGAACATGCAGAGAGCCAATATCCAAATACAGTATTGAAGCAATGCAGAGGACCAATGTCAGATAATTACTATAGGAAATATTTGTCAAAAAAGGTCACTATCTGACTGTGAATATCAGAGTATTACATACAGATATGGAGACCCATATCAAAGCATTGCAACAAAGACATAGCAAAAGGGTCTATACAAAAGGTCAATGACCACGGATTTTATGAGGTTTACAGGTAATAATAACCAATAATAGCTAATAACCAAGACCAATATGTCAGCATTGTATAGACAGCTCTATATACACATAATGGCAATATCAGGACATCATAGACAGATCCTGTAAACACAGAGGGCCAATGTCAGAGGATAGCAAGGAGAGCTGAGATTGTGCCTGAGGGTCTTAATGACCAAGCCAATAACAGAGAAGGACAGTAGTGGTCACACACAGTCATATGTCCCATAATAAGACACAGATGGGTGCCAGTCAAAGGATCCCTGTAAAGAGCACTCAATGCACGTGTGTGTGTCTGTGTCTCGCTCTCTGTCTGTGTCTCTGTCTGTCTGTCTTGTACTTGTGAGTGTGTGTGCATAAGGGCCTTTGTAAATGTATACAATATGCATGTCTGTTGGTGTAATGTGTGTGTGTGTGTGTTTGTGCACAATAATCTGTGTGTATATGTGTGTGTATGTGTGTAAGGGTATGGCCATGTCAGCTGTAATATTATAGACATGTAGCAGGGCTACCAGCACAATATGGATGACATAAACGTTTAATACATACACCCACTGCAGGCGACAGCACCCACCCACCCCCCAACATACATAACATGCAGTCTACTGTGCTAGACTGTGGATGCACAGCACAGAGCACAGCACTCCATAGAGTACTTTACCACGGTGTACCATCCCCCATAGCCCAGTGAGCCGGAAGACATCTCCCAGCTCTGTCAGTGGCAGGATTCATCTTGTTGACGTTTACCTCTTTTTTTTAAACGTAATCAGGGATACACACACCATAAATCAAGTGTGTATTTGATTATGCTCGCATTATCCACTTAGTGCATACTAATGAGTATGTTGTGAGACGCATCGCACGCTGAGGACAGATATATTACTAGTTACGGAATGAGTTCCTCAATGAAAAATATAAGACACCCAATCTTTATGAGTCCAGTATGCACATGCATAAAAGCTTGTTTTTTTATGGACTCGCCTTCCCTTTTATTTGAGCAATTATGCACTGAAAGACTTTGCTTTGCTGTTTATATTTTATTTATGCTATACTGCGAGCACACTGTTTACAATGTGTCAGACCTAATTTTAACATCTGTTTATAACGTTCACATTATTTCTGGTTATTTCTCGATGTAATCTAATTTACCTCAATATTGGACCATAACACTCTAGGAATATCCTTGTAACACAGATATACTCTCTAAGATGTTAATAATATGAGCGATCTGTCTTCAAGCCTTTTATACTGTCATAAGCGTAATAGTTGCTATATTTTCGGATAATTAACGGATACAGTGGGGGAAAAAAGTATTTAGTCAGCCACCAATTGTGCAAGTTCTCCCACTTAAAAAGATGAGAGAGGCCTGTAATTTTCATCATAGATACACGTCAACTATGACAGACAAAATGAGGAAAAAAATTCCAGAAAATCACATTGTAGGATTTTTTATGAATTTATTTGCAAATTATGGTGGAAAATAAGTATTTGGTCAATAACAAAAGTTTCTCAATACTTTGTTATATATCCTTTGTTGGCAATGACACAGGTCAAATGTTTTCTGTAAGTCTTCACAAGGTTTTCACACACTGTTGCTGGTATTTTGGCCCATTCCTCCATGCAGATCTCCTCTAGAGCAGTGATGTTTTGGGGCTGTCGCTGGGCAACACGGACTTTCAACTCCCTCCAAAGATTTTCTATGGGGTTGAGATCTGGAGACTGGCTAGGCCACTCCAGGACCTTGAAATGCTTCTTACGAAGCCACTCCTTCGTTGCCCGGGCGGTGTGTTTGGGATCATTGTCATGCTGAAAGACCCAGCCACGTTTCATCTTCAATGCCCTTGCTGATGGAAGGAGGTTTTCACTCAAAATCTCACGATACATGGCCCCATTCATTCTTTCCTTTACACGGATCAGTCGTCCTGGTCCCTTTGCAGAAAAACAGCCCCAAAGCATGATGTTTCCACCCCCCATGCTTCACAGTAGGTATGGTGTTCTTTGGATGCAACTCAGCATTCTTTGTCCTCCAAACACGACGAGTTGAGTTTTTACCAAAAAGTTATATTTTGGTTTCATCTGACCATATGACATTCTCCCAATCCTCTTCTGGATCATCCAAATGCACTCTAGCAAACTTCAGACGGGCCTGGACATGTACTGGCTTAAGCAGGGGGACACGTCTGGAACGGCAGGATTTGAGTCCCTGGCGGCGTAGTGTGTTACTGATGGTAGGCTTTGTTACTTTGGTCCCAGCTCTCTGCAGGTCATTCACTAGGTCCCCCCGTGTGGTTCTGGGATTTTTGCTCACCGTTCTTGTGATCATTTTGACCCCACGGGGTGAGATCTTGCGTGGAGCCCCAGATCGAGGGAGATTATCAATGGTCTTGTATGTCTTCCATTTCCTAATAATTGCTCCCACAGTTGATTTCTTCAAACCAAGCTGCTTACCTATTGCAGATTCAGTCTTCCCAGCCTGGTGCAGGTCTACAATTTTGTTTCTGGGGTCCTTTGACAGCTCTTTGTTCTTGGCCATAGTGGAGTTTGGAGTGTGACTGTTTGAGGTTGTGGACAGGTGTCTTTTATACTGATAACAAGTTCAAACAGGTGCCATTAATACAGGTAACGAGTGGAGGACAGAGGAGCCTCTTAAAGAAGAAGTTACAGGTCTGTGAGAGCTGTAACTTCCAAAATACCAAATACTTATTTTCCACCATAATTTGCAAATAAATTCATTAAAAATCCTACAATGTGATTTTCTGGAATTTTTTCCCTCAATTTGTCTGTCATAGTTGACGTGTACCTATGATGAAAATTACAGGCCTCTCTCATCTTTCTAAGTGGGAGAACTTGCACAATTGGTGGCTGACTAAATACTTTTTTCCCCCACTGTATATTCATTCACAAGACTTCAGAGACGTCCCTAAATGTATCTATCCACTCTTCTCTACCACTGATTCCTTGAGCCTGTGCTGCACCAGAGCTCATTTCTGCATTCTACAAGCACTTTGCTAATTAAATGTATCGATACACATAAAATAGTAATATAAAGAAATGTGATCAATATACAGTATACTGTAAGTGCTAAATGCTATGATCATCTAAGTGTAGTATTACTTAATAAATCATTTTTAATCAGAAAGTTTTGCTCTGGACTTCAGTTTAGTCTAAGGCATGGACCTGTCGATTTCCTCATTGAGCGGAGTAACTTTGACTAGGAATAAGAACTGAAAAGGTTCACAGAGCAGCTGAGAGAACGTTTAGGTCACATTAAACTCTGACTGAAAACTGATTTTAAACACCCTGCATAAATACTAGTCTATCATGACATGCTAAACACAGTAATTTCCACAATGATGTCCATTTGAACACAGTTAGCCCACTCCCCCCTCATCCCCACTGTGTCCCGATTCAGACACAATTCATCACAGCAAGTGTATGGAAAAGACCCCCCCGCTCCACACACACACACACACTCTCTCCCTTGTAAACACCCCCCACCCTGACACACAGCCCTTTCTGGTTGCGATAGGGAACACCTGGGCGCTATTTATAGCCTGTGTGGCAGTGTTGATTGGCCGGGGGGGGGGGGCTGGTTAGGACAGTGGTGCTGCAGCTGGGGACTTGACACGGCCTTGGCACCGTCCCTGGCAGCCATGCCCATGAATGGGCACACAAGGCAGGTTGGGACACAACACCGGCAGACCAGACAGAGGGCACATGGGGCCCGCACTGCACTCACACAGGGACAGTGGTCTAGCATTGAGACCTGCAGTGAGCAAGAAAGCATGCTAAGTGGGATTGCGTTGCTAATTTGTAAACGTCTATAATTGGAATGAGAATCTAATGCAGTATAGCAGTGTTTCCCAATTTCTGTCCTTGTGTTTCAGACTCTGGGTATTCTGGTGTTTGTTGGGCGAGTCAACAATCCATTTAATTCAATTGAAAAGTAGATTGAATACTGGCATGCAGACCTAGGCTAGTTTGAGTGTTGTCAGAGATAAGGTCATTCATAAGTGAGGTAATTCTAACAGCTAACAAGAAGGTAAATTCTTCTGAATTTTGGCATCCAGCAAACTGTAGTCAGAGGCAAGAGTAGAAGCAGAAGTGGCTAAGACTGAATTAGACAGATGACTGTGCTCAGGCACTGCAAGGAGGGGTGGATGGTGGGTGGTGGATGGTGGGTGAGTAGAGAGAGAATGAAAGCCATAGATCTGAGTGAGAGGGAGAGGAGAGGGGGCCTGGCATGGAGAGTTGAGCAATGCTGCAGGCTGCCTGGACCATATGTCACTACTGGCCCAGCTGTGATGGGTAGGCTGGGTGGGGGATATGGGTGGTGTGGGTGTAGGGGGGAGGGGGAGGGGTTAATGGAGCGGCAGGTGTGTAATCCATTACTTTGTAACGGAGTCGTGATCAAACAGCGGCTGAGTCCCCTACCTCTGCCCCCGACACGCGCACACACACACACGCATGAAAACACACACGCACACACACACACGCATTCACGCACGCACACAAACACATACATCAGCCTCTGTGTCCCTGGAAGTATGACAGACGGTTAGGCTGGCCAACACCACTGTCTGTCCTCAAGTCTCTCAATAACGTCCTATCACTGACAGATGTTCCCTCACCTCGCCTCAGGCATTGAACACAGCAACTGGAACATCATAAAATCAAAGAGAAACGTTCAAACAGAGTAGCTGAATTTAAGACCATTTTTGGTATCTTGGAATGATAAAAGAGGGCATTTAGAGAGCAACCCTAAATACTAAATCTGACCTTTGGGTTTTTCAGGCTCAACAGTTTCCCATGTGTATCAAGAATGGTCCACCACCCAAAGGACATCCAGCTAACTTCAACATGGGCCAGTATCCCTGTGGAACGCTTTCGACACCTTGTAAAGTCTATGCCCAGTCAAATTGAGGCCGTTCTGAAGGCAAAAGTGGGTGCAACTCAATCTTAGGAAGGTGTTCATAATGTTTTGTACACTCAGTGTCTAACCCCTAATATGTATATGAGGTGAGGTGACCTTTTGAAAATGGCTTATTTCAGTTGCGTGTAATGGTTAATCAGATGCCAAAAGTCAGTAAAGAGCTTGTTAAATAACTGTAGAATTTGACAATTGAGCCTTCTTATTTGTCAAATGAAGGAGCTTCTTTCTCGCGTCTCCTTCCATCCATGTGTGCCTTATTATTACATAATTGCCACATCCCCCTATTTCCAAATGGGTTCCCAAGGGTCATGCATGTGTAAAAATGCTAACTACTCTTGAGCCATGTTTTATGCAATGTGACAACAGTAGTTACAGGCAAAGCCACCATGGCGCTGCCGTGTTGGCTCGGGCGCTAATGAATTCATTTACAGTATCAACATTGCCAAAGCCATTGCAAACATATGGGCAGGGAATGCAACACAATGGCCATGCATGGATAATGAGACAAATCCGGTTTTAATTCCCTTTATTTTGAATTAGCTTAGCAGGCTAATGCTAATGTGATTCAGTAGTAGTGAGAGAGGATACTAACGTGCTAGTGCTAGCGCTGTGCTAGCAGGAAATAGTGCCCTCTGATTGCTTGCATAACACTGGGGTACAGTGGGAGGGAGAGCGATGCCTGGGCACATTACTGGAGGACAGGGCACTGGTGCATGGCGTCTGGTGCACACAGTGCAGGGCTCTGTCACTTCATATCAGTGGCAGCCATCGCTGTTGACCCTCTCGCTCCCACCACAGGCACAGAGGGCTAACAGCAGCCCACTGAGAAGTGGAGTCAGTGCTCTTGTACAGTCAATGGTAGTGCAGCTTAAAGTTTTGTTGTTAGGGAGTGAAGTTAAGTTGGATTGTGTAGTGTTCACTTTTAAGGTTGACTTCTGAGGTGGAGAGTATGCAAGTAGGTGAAGCTACACAAACAATATAGTGTTGAACAGAAGATATAGTGACTTCTGTACTTGGACGAAAGGGTACACACTTAATCTATTAGGTTAATTCGGACTATGTATAAGTCAAGCTTTCAACATCACCAGTTTTCACCAGTTGTAGTGTTTACTGAGGTGAAGAGAGCACATTTGAAATAGGGGAGCACAGAAGAGCACAATGGTGAAGTGATAGATATTTTCACATATTCCTCCAGAGCACTGTTATTCCCTCAAGCAGCCCCTTAGTTGAGACTGAAGAAGTCGCAATGAAGAGAAAAGGGTATTTTGACGGATGTCATTCACAGAACAAAACAGAGTGGCATCTCAATGGAGCTGCCTGGGAAATAAATGAGACAGCAGGTCTGTGGGATAGCCAAACACTACTGTCAGTCACTCCAGGGAGGGCGGGAGGGAGAAAGAGAGAGAGCAGGGGGAGGAGAGGTAGCCTGAGAAATAGAATGTGTGTGTGTGTGAGAGAGAGAGAGAGAGAGAGAGAGAGAGAGAGAGAGAGAGAGAGAGAGAGAGAGAGAGAGAGAGAGAGAGAGAGAGAGAGAGAGAAAATCAAGAGGGGTGTGTGTGTATGACAGAGAGAGATTGGTGGAGCAAAACAGAGAGAGAGGGAGAGAGATGGAGAGGCCCACTCGCGCCGCATGAGGTGAGTGACAGGCATGAATATTTAATCGCCTCTCATCCTCTCTCCGAGGTGGTGGCTATTGGCCTGTCAGGTCTGCCTCAAATCCATTCATAGCTTCTGCCTCATTGGCACAATTAGACAGGGATAAGCCATTGATTAATTGACCTGGGCTTTCTTATCATCTCTCCAGAGCTGAAAAGGCCCTTATCTGGATCATAACGTTTTTTATCCTCCTTCTGAGTGATGAGAAGGAAAGATATTGGCAGCTAGCTACCCTGCAAGTACCACTACTGTACTCCATTACATCATTGCATAATCTTTAATAGCCTCTTACTCTCAATCAAAGGTACTATGAACACTGTTATTGTAGTGTAATAGACATTAAGTGTGTAAGTATAACCTCTATGTGTTTTAATTGTGTTTTAGGATTCATTTATTGGATATAAATGTGTAAATCTGTCTACAAGGTCTACATTTAAAAGGAGACCTGTCCAAAGGCGAGACAGGTACAAAAGTGAAGGAATAGTACCCCCTTCTGGTCTTAGCTAGCAGGCTGAAACTACTTGGTATGATATAGTAAGTCATCTAAGGTTGGTTTTTGACCTTACCATGTAATGTCAGGTCATGTCAAATAAAGTTACACGCCTAAAGGTCAATTGTGGTGATATCCTTTTTAGATTGTGTCATTTTTTATTAAACCTTGTTGCTTTAGAAACTATCATGGCATTTCATATCAAGTCCTCTGTAGCTCAGCTGGTAGAGCACGGCGCTTGTAACGCCAAGGTAGTGGGTTCGATCCCCGGGACCACCCATACACAAAAAAATGTATGCACGCATGACTGTAAGTCGCTTTGGATAAAAGCGTCTGCTAAACGGCATATTTATTTATATTTTATACTAGGACCCCATGATGATGACAGTGTTGTAGACACTCATGTCATGTCAAACAAACCAGTCTAATACAGTATAATACAGCAATGTGAGCCATAGAAATATAATTCCTAGAACGGTAATCCACTTTCAAGTCAATGGGTGGGTGATGGGTGGAATTGTATTTCTATAGTGTGTGCAGCAGTAGGTAAGTACCTCCTCCTGGTCCAACATGTAGAGCTGATTTCCGGAGATCACACAGAGACGGGGGTTCCAGTCGGGGCGGTCGTAGGAGGGAGCGGCAAAGGAACGGGCATGGGGGCGATAGGAGGGGGGGGCGGCACACCTCGCATCTGGAGAGGAGAGAGAACGGGGGAGAGGGACAGAGAGAGGGGAGAGGGGAGAGGGGTCAGTTAGGGTGACTGGATGGTGGAGGATATGCCAGGACATGCTCGTCGTCAGATGGTTGATGTTAACTTGTTTATATGTTTGCAAGCTGGCATGTCTGCATCAGTTCAATCCAAAGCACTGAAAATGCAATGTGACTTCTTCACATTTGTCCACATTTCACACATAACAACAATGCTCAATGAAAGAATTAGACAGATTCATCTAGGACTGGTCCATTATGCAGTAAATAACTTGCCAATTAATGCAATCATTCAGAGAAAATGAAACACACTTTCTACAGAGTTTAATCATTACGATTTGTAACCATAGCCTAAAATGTGGATAAAAGGATCTGCTAAATCAGGGGTCCGTGGCCAGATCTCTAAATAAGTATAAAATAAATATTTAATACAATATTTTTCATGAATATTGCTAACAATAACAGATTAAACACATTTTGGCCAAGGGATTCGTTTAGAGGGTCTAATGCAATATATAATTATTATTAATCTACAATATAGGTTCTTATTAACCATGGGCAACGAGGCCTGGGAGGCTCACAGGGATATTGTCACGGATCCCCCGGTATTGCTGCTCATTCCGTTCACCAGCTCCGGCCTTCTAGGCGTCACTGACCTTGTTCCTTACCACCAACCCCGGACTGTCTTGTTACATTACGCACACCTGGTTCCCATTCCCCCTGATTAGTATGTGTATATATGTGCCCTCTGTTCCCCATTGTCCTTGTTGATTATTGTCCCATGTCCGTTGGTCTCGTGAGTCCCGTGTATTGTGCTCTTGTTATTACGGGTCTCGTCCCGTGTATTTGTTTGGAGGTTTACACCTTGCTCTTTTGTTTGGGTTACATCCCAGTGTTATATGTATACACGTGTTTGTTTTGGGCTTCGTCCCCATCATTTTTTCATGACGTACCTTGTGTTGGGTGGAGTAATAAAAAAAAACGAATACGTATTCCTGTGCCTGTCTTCAAATCATTATACAACGTGACAGAATAATCAACCAATAATGATGGAGACAGCGGGAAAACCCGAGCTGGCGACCATTGTAGAGATAGTCCAGCATCATGAGGACTGTTTCTCCAGACGCAGCAGCGCCATGGACAGCGTGCTGGCAACCATCCTGCGGTTGGAGGGGAAAGTGCAGTCCCTCCAGTCTTCAGCACCGGTTCCGGCACCAGCCCCCACACCACCACTACCTGCCTCCGTCCCATCTGAGCCGGTCCGCGGAATACCCCTGTCCCTCCCGGAGCACTTTGACGGCGCGCCAGCGAGATGCAAGGGATTACTTCTGCATTGCAACCTGTACCTCGCTCGCTACGCCAAGGCTGTCTCCGGGAGAGACAGGTTTGCCACAGTCATCTCGGCACTGACCGGCAGGGCCCTGGACTGGAGTGCCGCTGTCTGGGAGATGGGCGGACCCAAGGTCAAGTCCTATAAGCGCTTCACCCTCCTCTTCCGCTCTGTGTTTGATCATCCTGTGGAGGGACGAGAGGGGGGTGAGCGTCTACTCCGACTACGCCAGGGATCTAGGACCGCCTCTGAGTTCGCCCTGGAGTTCCGGACCATCGCGGCCTCCACCGGATGGAACGAGTCGGCTCTGGTCACCGTTTCCGCAGCGAACTGCAGGAGGAGGTACAGATGGAGTTATCCTGCTCATCAGCATGGCGATCCGGTTGGACAACCTCCTGCGGTCCCAACGAATACATGCACGGAATCCGGAGCCCATGGCTACACCTGCTCCGTGGCCAGAGCCGATGGAGGTAGGCTCTGCATGTTTGCAGAGTGTAGGAGAAGGAGGAATCTGGGCCTCTGCTCCTATGGTGGAGAAAGGGGTCATTTCTCCCCGACCTGCCCTCTATCCACTAATAGGCGAGGAGGTGACAAGCCAGGGAATTCCCCTACGTCACCAGCCTCCTCAAGCTTATTTTTTGTTAAGAACAAAGATAGGGGACTGCGTCCCTGCATTGATTATCGAACACTGAACAAAGCCACCATTAAGTTCAGATATCCCCTCATCCCAACTTTCATCGAACAAATGCACAGAGCGCAGTACCTCACGAAACTGGACTTGAGGAGCGCCTACAATCTGGTGCGCATTCGTGCAGGCGACGAATGGAAAACGGCCTTTTCCACGACCACGTGGCCTGTCTAATGCTCCTTCAGTCTTCCAGGCCTTTATTAACGAAGTGTTTCGGGACATGCTGGGACGGGGTGTAGTGGTTTATATAGACGACATTTTGGTCTATTCTGCTGAGTCCAGCATGTCTCGTTAGTCAGGTCTGTGCTGGGAAGACTCTTGGAGCATTATCTCTATGTTAAACAAGAAAAGTGTTTGTTTTGCCAGCGGTCTGTGTCCTTCTTGGGCTACCTCATATCCACGGAGGGAGTGGAGATGGAGGAGCAACGCATCAGCGCAGTCAGGTCATGGCCCATCCCCAACTCCGTGAAAGTAGTCCAGCGATTACTGGGGTTCGCCAACTATTTCCGGAGATTCATCCGGGGCTTCAGCACGGTGGTCACGCCTCTTACCTCCCTGTTGAGAGGATGTCCCCAGCGGCTTCGTTGGATGGCGGAGGCGGAGAGGGCGTTCGAGACGCTGAAGGCACGCTTCACCACTGCTCCCGTGCTGGCACATACCGACCCCTCACTCCCCTTCATCGTCGAGGTGGATGCCTCCGAAGTAGGAGTCAGAGCAGTGCTGCCCCAGTGCACCGGAACCCCTCCAAAACTGCAGCCCTGCGCCTTCTACTCCAAGCAGCTGAGCCCCGCCCATAGGAACTATGATGTAGGGGCCTGGGAACTCTTGGCGGTCAAGAAGGCTCTGAAGGCATGAGGCACTGGCTGGAGGGGTCCAAACAACCTTTCCTGGTGTGGACGGACCACCGCAACCTGGAATACATCAGGGCAGAAAAGAGGCTAAACCTGAGACAGGCAAGGTGGGCTCTATTCTTCGCCAGGTTCCAATTCACGCTTTCCTATAGGCCAGGCTCGAGGAACTTGAAGGCGGACACCCTGTCTCGCCTCTATGATGCAGAGGAGAGGCAGGGAGAGGAGACCCCCATCATCCCTCCGTTCCGTATCATCGCGCCAGTGGTGTGGGACGTGAACGCCGACATACGACAGACCCTGCGTATGGAACCGGCACCTGCACAGTGCCCGGAGAACCGCGCCTACGTGCCCATAGGTGTGTGGGACAGCCTCCTTTCCTGGGCGCACACGCCGCCTGTGTCGGGTCATCCTGGGATAGCCCGTACCATCGCCTGCCTGACTGAGAAGTACTGGTGGCCCACCTTGGCTAGGGATGTCCGGGTTTACGTCTCTTCCTGCTCCATCTGTGCCCAGTCTAAGACACCCAGACACCTCCCTTATGGAAAGCTCCTTCCCCTGCCGGTTCCACAACGACCCTGGTCTCACCTCTCGGTGGACTTTGTCACTGACCTTTTGGAAAACCGGTCCACAACGACGAGAACAGTGGTGTTCCCCTGGGAGGGGGTCCCAGGGGAACAGCACTGTTCTTGTCGTTGTGGACCGGTTTTCCAAAGCTTTTCGCCTCCTTCCTCTGCCTGGGCTCCCGTCGGCCATGCAAACCGAGGAGGCTCTTTTAACTCACATCTTCCGGCACTACAGGATCCCGGAGGACGTTGTGTCAGACCGTGGTCCTCAGTTCACCTCATACATATGGAAAGGGTTCATGGAACGCCTGGGGATCACGGTCAGTCTCACCTCCGGGTACCGTACTCAAGCTAATGGGCAGGTGGAGAGGGTCAATCAGGATTGGCTGGGGGAGTGGGTGGATTTTCTACCTTGGGCTGAGTACACGCAGAATTCTCACTCCTTTCCAGTGCGTGTTGGGGTATCAGCCGGCCCTGGCACCTTGGCATCCGAGCCAGACGGAGGCCCCTGCGGTGAATGAGTGGTTTCGGCGCTGAGGCGATCTGGAACGATGCGCACACTCGTCTCCAGTGGGCCGTGCGTTGGCACAAGGAACAGGCCGACCTCCACCGCAGTGAGGCACCTGTTTTCTCTCCAGGTGACCGGGTCTGGCTCTCCACCCGGAACCTGCCCCTCCGCTTGCCCTGCCGGAAGCTGAGCCCGCGGTTTGTGGGGCCATTTAAAGTCCTTAGTAGGGTTAATGAGGTAACATACCGTTTGCAACTCCCTGCTGATTACCGCATTAACCCGACTTTTCATGTGTCTCTCCTCAGGCCAGTGGTGCCTGGCCCCCTCGCTGAGGCTGGAGGGGGGCCCACCGTTCTCGGTCCGTGAAGTCCTGGATTCGAGGCGTCGGGCGGGGCATCTCCAGTACCTCATCGACTGGGAGGGGTACGGCCCAGAGGAGCGGTGCTGGGTTCCTGCGGTGGACATCCTGGACGCTTCGCTGACCAGGGATTTTCTCCGTCAGTGCCCTGACCGACCCACACCGCATTCCTGTGGTCGTCCCTGAGGCCGGTGTCGTCCCGCTGCTGGTGTTGGTTTTGGGCTTCTTCCCCGTCGTTTTTTCATGACGTACCTTGTGTTGAGTAATAAAAAACCCTAAAAGGTATTCCTGCGCCTGTCTTCAAATCATTATACAAGGTGACAGATATCCACCAATTATTCATTTTTCAACTCAATACTTCTTTGTTTTGAACATAAATGTACTTTAATTTAATCTTTAAAAGTTTTCTCTCTGCCTATGGAAAAATGTGTAGAATTGCATGAAATTAGCTTGAAAACAAAAAATTATCTCTCCGATGTCAAGAGGCAGGTCTTTTAAATGTTATTTCCCTGGGGCTGAGACTTGGTTCGTCCAGCCATGCACTGCAGACATCATAGTAAAACTCCTCCTTGTATGCTATTTTTTATCGCACCTGGAGTTGTGTTATAGTTATGAGGGGGTCCTTGATGAATTTGCTATCACAAAAGGGGTCCCCGGCCCCCAAAACTTAGGAAAACCCTGTGCTAAATGACCATTTCTTCATACTACATCGCTAATTCCATCAGTTCCGTAATCCCTCTGCCCTGGACGCGCCTTTGTTCGTCCCCAGGGTCCCCCTCTGACCAGACGGCCGTAACAGACAGGCAGCTCTTCAGACAGACCCTGGGTCCTGAAGCAGAAGGGCTGTGGCATGAAACAGAGCAAAATAAGCTTTGTGATCCACTACAACTGCTGGAGTCAATTAGCCAAGCTCTGGCTTCAGTCAGCATGATGCTAGGTCACTCAGAAATAACCAGGGCAAGACTCTTTGTCTTTTTCACTGTCTTTCATAGTCTCCACTTCCTAGTGTGTCTCTCTATCACTCCAACTCACTCTGCCCATCCCTCTGCTTCTCCCTCTCTCATATGTCTCCCTCGCTTCATGTGTCTTTCTCGTATTAACCTTCCTATTCGTCTTTCCTCCAGACTCTTTCCATGTTCCCCACCTTTCATATTTCTTTCTCTTTTCCCTCTATGTTATGTCAGGGGCTATGTTAATGTTTTCATCAAAACATTTTTGATATCCCTTCCCTTTGCCTCGTTTTTACATTTCAACCAGAACGTGAAGCAAACATATCGAGGCTATTCTCACTCCAGACAGCCTTGTGTTGTGAATTCACAGACCGGCCGGAAACAAGCCCTCAACGAGTGGTTAGCCAAAGTGACATTCCCCACTCCTCACACCAAGACTGTTTTCACAATTCACATCATTCATATCTGCAGATTGTACAAGACCCACAGTCAACACTCTAACACACTTTATTTAAAACTTACCCATACATCTTGTAGATGGTACAAACGACGGCTGTCTAGTGTCTACTTACACCTTTTCACTTTCCAGACAGCACACTTTAACCCTTTGCGTATTTCCCCATGTTTGAGAAAGGAAAGGCCCTTGCAGGTTGAATGATATAGCAGGCCCAGACTCGGCTGAGACACGGCACAGTCAGCACACTCACAGCAGCGGGCCATGCTGTCCATTTGACACTATGCCAAAAACAGAGCCACTCTGACCCTGAAAATAGGCCTACTTCAGCCAAACAACCTTCATTTTAAAATGTAAGCTTTCTCAAATATTCACTGTATTCGCAATGCTTGTATCCCCCCCCCCCCCAAGCAGGAAGGCAAGCACAAAAGGCAATCTGTCTAATTGTAGCGAATACAGCTGAGTTTATGTTTTATATTCAAGTTTAATTATGAATAAAGCTGCTCTTTAAATATAAATGAGTTGCTAAACAAGCAAAGCTTATTAAAGGGATCACAGTGGTAGAATCTAAGGTATGATTCACTGTACGATATGAAGAGAGATTACATTACCCTGATTTCAACCTCTAAGTCACTTTTCACTCATGGACTCACAGTCACAGTGGCTATTGTGACTGAGCCCCCTAGGGACTTTCAGATACACTCACATATCATTAAGAATTTGACCAAATACAAAAATCATGGCCGTGAATATAGGCCAGGGCATGGAGGGATCTTTATATTTCTTTATCATCAATGAAAATGGCATGGAGAAAGATTTACAGACTATATTATACTGTCCTGCAGCTAGAATGCTGTACCTCCTTGTTTACCTGTTTAGCAGTTGAAGTGTTACTTTCTACATTCAAAATGTCAACGTTTTAATGTGGAAAGTAGAAAGAGCTGGTGGCGGAAAAGTTTAGAATATTGAGACTACTATATCAATTTAATCATCATTATGATCATCTTAATCTTAATCATCATCATCGTCATTGCAGACAACATATAGCCTAAATTCCAAGGCCCAGGAATCAAAACATAAGAGTGTGACACTAGTTCCCCTCTTTCAGAGACACATTGGACAAGGAGAGAGAATGCCTTTGACACTAAACCTTATAGACCTACAGCAGCATACCTAATGAAAGTCACAATGTTGTGGATCCACTGGGAATATCAGTGAATCATTCCCACAATATGTGCTCCAGCTACAATCTGTACCTCCACCTTCATGCCTCCAACCTTGGAGGACCGCACCAACCTTGGAGGGAATTTCAATGAGTAGAAGCTAAAACGTGTGTAGGGTATGGTGTGTGCGGTTGGTGCGGTCCACTCAAGGTGTAGTTCTGCGTTACAAATATAAAAAACACTGTATTCACGTTCTCTTTTTAACACTCTCAGAATGTGCTGAGGTCTCTCTCTGTGGGCACGTAACACCATTATTTTCTGCTTTCCTTTGCAGTTTGCCAAGGAGCCGAGCAGCCGTCGGATGACTGGTCAGCTTTACTCAACGTTGTCATTACTGAACCCAACAGGGGTAATGTTGATTTATACACATCACTGAGCTCTAAAACAGCGCTAAAAATAAACATGCAATATCCTCAGGCCGCCTGGGGCGGGTAACGTACCAACGCCAGCGTGGCCTTGTTGGTTACTTTCGAGGCAAAGAAACACAATGTACTGTATATACAACATTTTATACGTTACTTGGTGCCCACGTAGCATCTATATCAAACATTCAGAATCAATAGGAGTATCCTACCATTCCATATTCTATGAATGCTTTATGAATGTATTGCCCAGATTTGATGTATTTATGAAAATATACACTGGCCTGCAATGGTGTTCTTTAATTGGCAATGATTCAGGGCATTTAGTACATGACCATCAGCGTCATGAGAGACGTGAAATGTCAGGGATGTGTCACAATGGGCCACAAGGAAGAGGTGAACACAGAGGTCCGCACTACTCTGACACCACACAGTCCTGTGTGTGTGTGTGTGTGTGTGTGTGTGTGTGTGTGTGTGTGTGTGTGTGTGTGCTGTCTGTGTTTGTGTGTCTGTCTGTGTGTATTCTCACCTATCAGATCATTCACTCAGCCCTTGTCTGGCACAGCAGGGCTCCCCACTACCACCAATTCGTCCACACGGCGTCACTGTTGCTGCACCTTACGTGTGAATCCGCCCCCAACTCCACACACAGGAAACAAGGTTACTGCCCAAGAGATGTCACTTCCGAAACACCCACTCTCGCTCGCTCGCGCTCTCTCCCTCACGCCCCCAGCCTATTGCCATGACAACCGAGAAAAGAATAGAATATAAGTGAGTGTTAAAGAGACAGATGATCAGAGACAAGGAGAAAGTGAGGAAGAGATGGAGGGAAAGGGAGCGATTGAGAGGGAGAACAGTAGAAGAGGGGTGACAGCAGGGAACGAGATGGACAGGGGGAAAGAGGAGTAGACCAGGAGAAAATGAGTGGGAGGAGGGAAGGATGGATGGATGATAGGAGAGATAGAAAGAAGGGGGAGAGGAGGTAAGCGATGGCATGAGCTGGGGATAGGAAGAGAAGAGAGGTGAAGAACTGGGGATGCTGAGAAAAAGGAGAGAGATAAATGAAGTGATGAGAGAGGGGAAAAGGGAGCCCACATCTTGTTCCCATAGCAACCCAGCCATCCATGAAAAACTGACTTGTTCCTCCCTCCCTCACTCTCTCTCTCTCTCTCTCTCTCTCTCTGACGCGCACGCGCACATCTTTTCTGTCCATCTATCTATCTACACACTATAGACATAAGTTGGTGGTGAGCAATACTGTATGTGGGTAAATGAATCCTTATACGGCTGTGTAAAATACATCAAGAGATATCACAGTCCAATATGTTCAATACTGTTACTGTAAGACCCCATAAGATGAGGAAACAAGATCTATATATTTATAACCAAGCTGTCTGCTTGAATATATGGTGGTAATAAATCGAATTATACAATTTTAAGGTGAAATCAATGTTCCGATCATCCTACTATGAATCAAAATTAAATTAAACTTTCACACAAACTCCCTGGCAGCCTCACTCCATCTCCCCACCATCTATCGCTCCCCTCTCCCTTCTACCCATCTGTCTCTCAGTCCCCCACTCCCACAGCCCATTCCTCTCTCTCTCTCTCTCTCTCTCTCTCTCTCGCTCTCTCTCTCTCTCTCTCTCTCGCTCTCGTTCCCTCTCACTCTCTCTCTCTCTTGCGCTCTCTCGCTCTCTCTCTCACTCTCTCACTCTCTTCCTCACTCTCTCTCACACATTAATCTCCTACAGTCTCCCTTCTCTCACTCTACCCGTCTCTCTTTCACTTCTCTCATGCTCTTCTCCCTCCCTCTCTTTACCACCGTCTCTCTCACTATCTGCCACACATCTCTCTCTCTCTCTCTCTCTCTCTCGCTCTCTCTCGCTCGCTCTCTCTCTCTCCATTCCCATCCCTCCTCCAGGATGCTAGAGCAGTAGGGTGGAATGACTGCACTGCCAGTAAAAGAGTTGGGTTGGCTTATTAGCGCTAGAGTGTACAGTATCAGTCTCTCCTTTCCCTTCACTTGACTATTCCACGGGGCTACACAGCAATCCCCCAAGATGTGCTACAAAACTCTCTTTACTTAGGGCTTGAATAACATCTATAGGAAATTAGATGCAGGATTGGTTTGTCTGCTAACCCTTCATTGTGATGTGCTGTTCTGCCCTGTCAACCTATCTGCGGTGTGAAGGTGATATTCAATGTGCTGAGTATAGAGAAAATATAAATGAATGAGACTTGTGTGTGTGTGTGTGTGTGTGTGTGCGTGCGTGTGTGAGTGTGTGTGAATTACTGTGAATGCAAAACCACAGTGATCCACATTCACAGGTAACAATGCTGCTGTATTTATTTGCACACGTCTATCATCTATCATGGTGTGTTCTCCCGTCTCTCTCTCTCTCTCTCTCTCTCTCTCTCTCTCTCTCTCTCTCTCTCTCTCTCTCTCGCTCTCTCTGTTTGTATATCCCGTCTCATGTCACCATGTGGGGGGTGCTCCATTGAGAGAAAGCAGGTCAAGCCTTTGGTCCTCAGAGATAAATAATAATTATAGTGATCTGTCCTCAATCCAGAGATAGACTAAGAACTGTGTCATTGTTATATTACCCAAATGGCAATCTCTCAAACTCCTACACACCTTAACTCATCTCGTCTGACAGACAGAGGAGTGAAGGGGAGACAGACAGGGAGTCTGACTGGGAGGCCCTCTGTTGCCCTGGGTGGGATTATGAAAGAACCTTCTGATTGAGAAAAAGCCAGAGGTGTCTGGGATCAGAGGTATCTGGGGTATTTCATGGCACTGTTTTACCTCCTTGACTTTGACAGATCAACGCAATGATGTATGAGTAGGAATCAACAGAGACCATCTAAATGAAATTCAGTTATGGGTTTTCTGCTTTCACTTCATCACCAAGATGTCTGTCATATTCAGTGGGATCTGAAATGATTGACACCCTTGATAAAGATGAGCAAACATTTCTGCATAAAATAAATAATTCAAATACTGGAAAGGGAAATTATATTATTTTATACTAATACAATTGCTCAGAGAAATATGTTTTGTTTAACAAGAAATAAAAAAACAATCTCAAAAAGTTAGGGGTCAAATTATTGACACCCCTGTTTTCAATACCTTTCAATACCTCACCTTGCGAGGATAACTGCACTGTCTTTTTCAAAAATGTTTTATGAGATTGGCGAACACAATGGGAGGAATCTCAGACCATTCCTCCAAACAGAATCTTTCCAGATCATTGATATCCGTCATCTGCGCTTATGGACTGCTCTCTTCAATTCAAATGACAGGTTTTCAGTGGGGGTCATGTCCAGAGACTGAGATGGTCATGGCAAAATGTTGATTTTGTGGTCAATTAACCATTTCTTTGTGGATTTTGATGTGTGCTTGGGGTTATTGTCTTGCTGGAAGATCCATTTGCTGGAATATCCACTTGCGGCCAAGTTTCAACCTCCTGGCAGAGGCAACCAGGTTTTTGGCTGAAATGTCCTGGTACTGCATGAAGTTCATGATGCCGTTGACCTTAACAAGGGCCCAAGGACCAGTGGAAGCAAAATAGCCCCATAACATCAAAGATCCACCACCATATTTTACAGTAGGTATGGGGTTCTTTTCTGCCAGTGCATCCTTATTTCGACGCCAAACCCACCACTGGTGTGCATGGCCAAAGAGCTCTATTTTCAAGTCATACAACAAATGTAAATGCCTGGAGTTTGCTAAACGGCATTGGCACTTGGATTGGCACCGGTGCTTTGGTCAGATGACATGAAAATAGAGATATTTGGCCACGCACACCAGTGGAGGATCTTTGATGTTATGGGCCTACTTTGCTTCCACTTGTCTTGTGGCCCTTGTCAAGGTCAACTGCATCATGAACTTTAACCAGTACCAGGTCATTTTAGCCAAAAACCTAGTTGCCTCTGCCAGGTGGCTGAAACTTGGCCACAAGTGGATCTTCCAGCAAGACAATAACTCCAAGCACACATCAAAATCCACAAATAACTGGTTAAATGACCACAAAATCAACATTTTGCAATGACCATCTCAGTCTCCGGACTTGAACCCCATTGAAAACCTGTGGTTTAAATTACAGATGGCAGTCAATAAGCACAGACGAAGGATATCAAGGAACTGGAAGGATTCTGTATGGATGAATGGTCTAAGATCCCTCGCAATGTACTCTCCAATCTCATAAAACATTTTGGAAAAAGGCTCAGTGCCGTTATCCTCGCAAGGTGAGGTATTGAAAGGTATTTAGAACAGAGGTGCCAATACTTTTGACCCCTATCCTTTTTAGATTATTATCTATTTCTTGTTAAACAAAATCTATTTTTCTGAACAAATGTATTAGTATAAAATAATATAATTTTCAAATTTCTTTGAGCATACAATATAAATCAGTATTTGTGTTATTTCTTTTATAGTCTTTTTTGCTAATCTTTATCAAGGGGGCCAATACTTTTGGACCTGACTGTATGTTTGTGCCTCTTTTGGCCTATTCTGAAACACAACGGTGTATAATTAATCAATAAGGGGGTTTGGTATATTTAAGCAATAAGGCCCAAGGAGGTGTGGTATATGGCCAATATACCACAGCTAAGGGCTGTTTTTATGTACGACGCAATGCAGAGTGCCTGGATACAGCCCTTAGCCATGGTATATTGGCCATATACCACAAACCCTGGAGGTGCCTTATTTCTATTATAAACTAGTTACCAACGTAAATATAACAGTAAACAAGTAGTTACATTTTTGTTTTATTAAAATGTATTAATATAATGTATGAATAATAATATAAGCCATTTAGCAGACGCTTTTATCCAAGCGACTTGAGTTGCACCCCCTTTTGCCCTCAGAACAGCTTCAATTCGTCGGGGCATGGACTATACAAGGTGTCGAAAGCGTTCTACAAGGATGCTGTTGAATCCAATTCTTCCCACAGATGTGTCAAGTTGGCTGGATGTCCTTTTGTTGGTGGATCATTCTTGATACACAAGGGAAACTATTGAGCGTGAAAAACCCAGCAGCGTTGCAGTTCTTGACACACTCAAACCGGTGCTCCTGGCACCTACTACCATACCCCATTCAAAGGCACTTAAATCTTTTGTCTTTCCCATTCAACCTCTGAATGGCACACTTACACAATCCATGTCTCAATTGTCTCAAGGCTTAAAAATCTTTCTTTAACCTGTCTCCTCCCATTCATCTACACTGATTGAAGTGGATTTAACAAGTGACATCAGTAAGGGATCATAGCTTTCAGCTGGAATCACCTGGTCAGTCTATGACATGTAAAGAGCAGGTGTTCCTAATGTTTTGTACACTCAGTGTATATATATATATATATATATATATATATATATATATATATATATATATATATATATATATATATATATATACATTTGTCTGTGTTGTTAATAGGATCATTCTTTACACTTCTCTTTACAAGCACATCGCTAAATGTCACACATCTCAGCTGGGGTGTGATTTCAGGCAGAGTACAGGTACTGCTGTCTCTAAAGCCTCGAAGGGATGCAGGGACACAAATAATACAGGGAAAAAATCTAACAATGTCAGAAACTGGTGCCTAAGATCAAACCAGAAGCCCTCCCAAATCTTTATTGCCCGGGCTGGAATTTAAACCAGCATCTTTTTGGTCACTAGCCCACTTTTCTAACTAGGCTATTTGCTGCCCAAGATCGTGTGTGCGTGTGCGTGTTTGCATGTGTGCTTGCATGTGTGAGTGTGTGTGGGTGTTTGTGTGTATACACGTGTTATTGTAAGTGTGTGGGGGTGTGTACCATCACTGTTAAACGTCTTGTCTTATCATCAGGTGAATGATAATGGAAAGTAGAAGTAATCAACATTTTAAAATGAATTGATTTGGTAGACAGTTAGATTATTTTGACCTCCCCACAGTTCATTGGAAGATGTAAACTCTAACATAGTCTATTAACTAGAAAGGTAGAAAAAATGTTGCTGTTTAAGAAACATTTCTGAGAGAAAATGTTGCATTTATTTAGCTAGTTTTCAGCAATTCTAGACAGTTTGGCATGGAGATGAGAGACAATTTTGCAGTTTTAAATCAAATGTCCTGCAATTCTATTCATTTTGCCATTGATAATGCTTTGTTCCTCTGCTCAAACATTACAACAAAATCAATGGGCATGTGCCTTGAATGCCCGGTTTTTGGAATTTTAGATTCTCTGTTTATTTGATTGTTAGTTCTCAAAGATGGTATTATAAAAAAAATATACAGTGAGTGTGCTCTTTTCATGACACACAGTAGACTCACCAGGTGAATCCAGTTGAAAGCTATGATCCCTTATTGATGTCACCTGTTAAATCCACTTCAATCAGTGTAGATGAAGGGGAGGAGACAGGTTAAATGATTTTTAAGCCTTGAGACAACTGGGACACATATTGTGTATGTATGCCATTCAGAGGGTGAATGGGCAAGACAAAATATTTAAGTGCCTTTGAACGGTGTATGGTAGTAGGTGCCAGGTACACCGGTTTTCCCGTGTGTATCAAGAATGGCCCACCACCCAAAGGACATCCAGTCAACTTGACACAACTGTGGGAAGCATTGGAGTCAACATGGGCCAGCATCCCTGTGGAACGCTTTCGACACCTTGTATAGTCCATGCCCCGACGAATTAAGACTGTTCTGAGGGCAAAAGGGGGTGCAACTCAATATTAGGAAAGTGTTCCTAATGTTTTGTCCACTCAGTGTATATAGTTCAATATATTTTCTGCACCCTTTCAATCTGGTTTTGGTCATTTAAGTTGACACTGAAACTGTTTTTCTATCCAGAAAATTACCACTTAGACGGCCCGCCTAAGAATTTTCTATACAAAAAAACTCCTGTAATTAGCTCCAATGACTGTAATTTCCTCCATATTAAAGGGATAGTTAGAGATTTTGGAAATGAAGCCCTTTATCTACTTCCCCAGAGTCGGATGAACAGGAACAGCTAGCATGCTAACTGTTCTTGTAGACTTCCAGTCATTATACTTCCTTCATACTGGACGCAGAAACATAAAAATGGTATACACGATGGTATTCTGTTGCAGCTAGCGAAAATTCACAAAAATATTATTTTTCACATAACAAAATCCCCCAAAATATTTTCCCAAATAAATATATTTTACAAAATCGCGGACCCCCTGCAGTACCTCTGCGGACCTTAGTTTGAAAACCTCTGAATTAAGCAACAGCACAGAGCTCACCTCAGGGTTTTCTACAGTGCACACACTAACACACTAACATGAATGGACATATGCCTTCCATGGCAAAAAACTGATCTACTAGCAGCAGGCTACCAGAACAGAACAGCCCCTACTGCCAGATGCAATTTATTCATATCATTACTTTGAATTAGGTTTTAAATGAGAAGTGTAAGGGATGAGATGGTAAGACAAACCATAACTGAGTCCCAGACTCTCTTAGACTTGTCTGTGCATGTTACAGCATGTTGTCTCATCCCTTGTTACACTAAAACAAAATACAGTAAAATTGTACTTGGGCGTCCAAGACCACTCTATGTCTGTGAACTGTCTGTTTCAGTTATAAACACTGCAATACCTTCATTCATTATCTAAGTCAGCTTTTTCTCTTTTTGTGTATTCTCCTCATCTTTCTCCTCTCTGTCGTATGTTCAAATGTTCCTACATTCAGAGGGAGCAATGACATCATCATCACCCCAATTACCTTACACAACCCCTTCCCCTGACTGAACCAATCAGATCACTTGGTTATACAACTTCCTGTGTCATCATGGTATCAGTGGTCGTGTCGTGGCACATTTTCTGTCTGAGTGACACTAGCCATACAGAAGGACAAGAAAGGGGACTTGAGCAGACAAGATGAACTTGTGTATCTGTAGCGATCAAATGCATGCCAAATACAGACCTTTTTGCTCCATAAAGTAATCTCCCTCTGTTTCATTCAACAACAAACATTTTTTTCCATTCAAAAACTTTAGTGACTTGGATGACTGATCTCAATTGTATATTCCCCCAAAAACATCACTCAGATATGTATCTGGTCACCATGACTGCGACTTCAAACAGGTAAATAAGCTATTTATTATCATTGTTAAAGTCCCTTGTGCCTCATGTTCAGTGAGGGAAAAAAGTATTTGATCCCCTGCTGATTTTGTACGTTTGCCCACTGACAAAGACATGATCAGTCTGTAATTTTAATGGTAGGTTTACTTGAACAGTAAGAGACAAAAAAAATACAGAAAAACGCATGTCAAAAATGTTATCAATTGATTTGCATTTTAATGAGGGAAATAAGTATTTGACCCCTCTGCAAAACATGACTTAGTACTTGGTGGCAAAACCCTTGTTGGCAATCACAGAGGTCAGACGTTTCTTGTAGTTGGCCACCAGGTTTGCACACATCTCAGGAGGGATTTTGTCCCACTCCTCTTTGCAGATCTTCTCCAAGTCATTAAGGTTTCGAGGCTGACGTTTGGCAACTCGAACCTTCAGCTCCCTCCACAGATTTTCTATGGGATTAAGGTCTGGAGACTGGCTAGGCCACTCCAGGACCTTAATGTGCTTTTTCTTGAGCCACTCCTTTGTTGCCTTGGCCGTGTGTTTTGGGTCATTGTCATGCTGGAATACCCATCCACGACCCATTTTCAATGCCCTGGCTGAGGGAAGGAGGTTCTCACCCAAGATTTGATGGTACATGGCCCCGTCCATCGTCCCTTTGATGCGGTGAAGTTGTCCTGTCCCCTTAGCAGAAAAACACCCCCAAAGCATAATGTTTCCACCTCCATGTTTGATGGTGGGGATGGTGTTCTTGGGGTCATAAGCAGCATTCCTCCTCCTCCAAACACGGCGAGTTGAGTTGATGCCAAAGAGCTCCATTTTGGTCTCATCTGACCACAACACTTTCACCCAGTTCTCCTCTGAATCATTCAGATGTTCATTGGCAAACTTCAGACGGGCCTGTATATGTGCTTTCTTGAGCAGGGGGACCTTGCAGGCGCTGCAGGATTTCAGTCTTTCATGGCGTAGTGTGTTACCAATTGTTTTCTTGGTGACTATGGTGCCAGTTGCCTTGAGATCATTGACAAGATCCTCCCGTGTAGTTCTGGGCTGATTCCTCGCCGTTCTCATGATCATTGCAACTCCACGAGGTGAGATCTTGCATGGAGCCCCAGGCCGAGGGAGAATGACAGTTATTTTGTGTTTCTTCCATTTGCGAATAATCGGACCAACTGTTGTCAACATTCTCACCAAGCTGCTTGGCGATGGTCTTGTAGCCCATTCCAGAAATCTTTCTGATTGAGAGGGGTCAAATACTTATTTCCCTCATTAAAATGCAAATCAATTTATACCATTTTTGACATGCGTTTTTCTGGATTTTTGTTGTTGTTATTCTGTCTCTCACTGTTCAAATAAACCTACCATTCAAATTATAGACTGATCATTTCTTTGTCAGTGGGCAAACGTACAAAATCAGCAGGGGATCAAATACTTTTTTGCCTCACTGTATGCCCGAGGTCTACAAAATAAGAGTAATTTAACTTTATCTCCCCTTTGATCAAGTTGCACAAATATATAGTTATGCATGCTTTCTCTCTTTTTTACTCTCTCATTTCTCCCTTCTCCTTAGTTGGCATAGTGGTATGTGAAAAAGGTAAACTGTAGAACCAAATAAACCAAACTTGTTTTGACAGTAAAGCTGTTGCAGTGCACTGAAACTCTACGTCTGCATTCAGCACCACTGAAGTGGACAGTGAATGAATCGGTATTACGAAGTTCAGCACCACATGTCAGTGGAAAGCGACTGTGTATAGTCTATGGCAGTGTGGAATGATGGTAAGGCCATTATACTTTAACCTAGAAAGGAAACTATACTGAACAAAAATATAAAAGCAACATGCAACAATTTCAAAGATTTTACTGAGTTACAGTTCATATAAGTATATCAATCAATTGAAATAAATGAATTAGTCCCTAATCTATGGATTTCACATGACTGTGGAATACAGATATGCATCTTTTGTCACATATACCTTTAAAAAAGGTAGGGACATGGATAAGAAAACCAGTCAATATCAGTGTGCATGCAGTGTGACACATCTCCTTTGCATAGAGTTGATCAGGCTGTTAATTGTGGCCTGTGGAATGTTGTCCCACTCCTCTTCAATGGCTGCGCGAAGTTGCTGTATATTGGCGGGAACTGGAACACGCTGTCGTACACGTAGATCCAGAGCATCCCAAACATGCTCAATGGGTGACGTCTGATGAGTATGCAGGCCATGGAAGAACTGGGACATTTTCAGCTTCCAGGAATTGTGTACAGATCCTTGCGACATGGGGCCATGCATTATCATGCTGAAACATGAGGTGATGGCGGCAGATGGAAGGCACGACCATGGGCCTCAGGATCTGTGCATTCAAATTGCCATCGATAAAATGCAATTGTGTTTGCTGTCCATAGCTTATACCTGCCCATACTATAACACCACCGCCACCATGGGGCACTCTGTTCACAACGGTGACATCAGCAAACCGCTCGCCCACACGACGCCATACACGTGGTCTGCAGTTCTGAGGCTGGTTGGATGTACTGCCAAATTCTCTAAAATGACGTTGGAGGCGGCTTATGGTAGGGAAATTAACATTCAATTCTCTGGCAACAGCTCTGGTGGACATTCCTGCAGTCAGCATGCCAATTGCACACTCTCTCAAAACTTGAGACATCTGTGGCATTGTGTGCACATTGTGTGCACATTTTAGAGTGGTATTTTATTGTCCCCAGCACAAGATGCACCTGTGTAATGATCATGCTGTTTAATCAGCTTCTTGATATGCCACACCTGTCAGGTGAATGGATTATCTTGACAAAGGAGAAATGCTTACTAACAGGGATGTAAACAAATTTGTGCAAACAATTACAGAGAAATAAGCTTTTGTGTGTATGGAACATTTCTGGGATCTTTTATTTCAGCTCATGAAACATGGGACCAACACTTTACATGTTGTGTTTATATTTTTGTTCAGTATTTATAGGTATGTTCTTCATCTCAAACCAGGGGTTATCCCGCTGTGACATCCCGCTTGCTTGGTCAACACAATCTCAGTCAACTTTTCACCCCCAGCTAATATGAACACTCACCACTCGCTAGGTCAAACAAACTGAGACACTCTGAAGCCAGTTCTGTGGTTAAAGTGAGTGTGAATTCCAGTGTAGTATCTTAATGGAGGAAAGGAGTGTTCAAACATGGCATTGAAGCACGTAGCTACAATTAAAAGTGTTTCATAGGTGTCTCACTTCTTCCTGTCTCAGCAGTCCATTTCTACCAGTTAGACTCTGCCTCTGATCAAAGAGATCAGGATGTTCTGCCATTATCTCCACTCTCATCCAGAACAACTCAACTCCACATTGAAATGCCAAACAGAGCAACAACTGCAAGATAGGCTCTCTGAAAACCATTAGGACAGGAGCTTTCCTCCTGAAAAGAAATCTTACATAAAAAACATTAGAAATTGGATTGCATTTCCAGTCTCTCTTAACAATCCACTCCAATTTAGATGATTCATTATTTGAAATAACAAAAGGGCATATCACTTGAACAGTGCATGAATGCCAGCATTTTCTTTGGAAGCAAATACAGTTGAAATGCACTCATATTTTGTGTGGTGCAGATTCAAATGTGGTGCAGATAAGATGCTAAATATAGTGCCAGGTATGCAGAGTGAGCCTGCTAACCTTTATGAGGTCTTCAGAGTAGAAGTTAATCACTAAAATAAAACACACACAGACTCTCTCTCACACACACACACACACACACACACACACACACACACACACACACACACATGTAGGATCTTAATTTGAGCCAGTTTGCTACAGCAGGAAAATAATCCTGCAGCGACAGGAAATGTGGATTATTATGTGGATTATAATCAATGGATAATTTTGAAGGGGTTGATACATTTTCCGTAAGGGAAAATCAAGTCTGAAATTTCGAAGTGGAAATTACAAACTTCAGAAGCCTTTTAAAACCTCAAATACACCACAAGTGCTCCTGCAACAGGGTGATCAAATGAATATCCTACAAATAGACGTACACAAGCACACTCGCAAACACACATACACACACACACACACACACACAAAAGCATGCACAGCACACACACGCACGCCGCATACACACATTCTTGTGTGCCTTGTAAAATGACTAATATTTTCCTGAAGTAGAAACACTACCCTAAATGTATAATAGTGAAACACTTTAAAATGGTAATGCAGTACTCTGAAATGTCAGGGTCCAATGGCCCTGTTGTTGGGTACCAGCATATCAGTGTATTTAATTACAGCTAATTAAAATGCACCATTCTTCTCTGCAGTATCTGTGCATCTGAAGAGAATGAGAGGTACATCCCGTGAAAATTCAGTCCTCTTTTCTCACCACCTTTAGTAAAGGTGCACACTGACACTGCATATATCAGCCACCTATTAGCATCACAAGTGAGGAGGGACCAATTAGCCCATCGCTAGCATGATATTGAAGCTTGGAGACCACATTAGATTTAGCCGTCTGCCTTTATAACACTGTAATAAGATGGCTGTAAAGTCCTGTCAGCACATTATGACATCATTACTGGCTACTGAAACTCTCTTAAACCTTAGGCCCTATCAGAAAACAAATTAACATTCAAATGTTAAGTTCTATGGTACATCAATGAGTAATGTGAGGTTATCTGCTACTGTCATGGCCTGATTTGACCACCACGTCATTCTTACAACCGGTTATAATATGTATGCAGTCTATACATTATGACATCCTACATGAAGTGTTACCCCCTTGACTTACAAAAAAGTGTGAAATGTACACATAACACTGAAAATAGACGTACAATGTCTGGGACTGAACATCTCAACAGGTGACTGATTAGCTACCCTACAGTGCAATATCTCCTAGTTCTCATTGTAACCCTGGGTCCCAGGTACAAGGATTCAGTGAGCACTATCTTTGTGAGCCCAACTCTCCAATTTGTAATCCTGCTTGAGGCACCACAGTAGTGATTTATAATATAATAATAATATGCCATTTAGCAGACGCTTTTATCCAAAGCCACTTACAGTCATGCGTGCATACATTTTTTGTGTATGGGTGGTCCCGGGGATCAAACCCACTACCTTGGTGTTACAAGCGCCATGCTCTACCAGCTGAGCTACAGAGGACCATGATTTAACAATGTGTTATTTTAGGGGGTACTTATCACAGGCTGTACTATCAGCATCTCAATTGACACGGTGTAGAATTCAGACTCTCCCCCAAGCTATCACAGGACATTTATTTTAGATACTTTGACGGAAAAGGGTCAGAGAGGGTTGTTTGAAAAAGCCCTATATTGTGCAAATAATTTAATTGCACATAAATAATATTAATGTACAGTATGTGTATAAACCAAAAGCATAAAAGTAATGTTTCATCTTACAGATGTAGGATCATAATTTGAGCCAGTTTGCTACAGCAGGAAAAATAATCATGCAGCAACCGAAAATGTGAATTATTATGTGGATTATAATTAATGGACATTTTTGTAGTGGTTGATGTATTTTTCGTAAGGGAAAATCAAGTCTGAAATTTCAAAGTGGAAATTACAAACTTCAGAAGCCTTTTTAAACCTCAAATACAATACAAGCTTTACATTTCTTGCATTACAGGAAAGTCCTGCAACAGGGTGATCAAATTAAGATCCTAAATGTATCTGTACATTACAACCTAACATCACACCTTTAACAACTAAATGTTATTTTTTAATTATACATCTGCAAGTGAAACCTGCTGTTTTTAGGCATAATCTGCTTTTTATGCCATTCAATCGTCCCTACAAACATCCAATAACTGCTCCATGATGACTCCATGACTAATATAATTTTTTCTATTACTAATATAGTGATATACACTACCGTTAAAAACTTTGGGATCACTTAGAAATGTCCTTGTTTTCGAAAGAAAAGCAACTTTGTTCTCCATTAAAATAACATCAAATTGATCAGAAATACAGTGTAGATTGTTTTTGTGGCCAAAATGGCGTTAGCACAGTTGAAAACTGTTGTGTTGACAAAAGAAGCAATAAACTGGCCTCTTGAGACTAGTTGAGCATCTGAGCATCAGCAAATGTCGGTTGGATTACAGGCACAAAGGCCATTGAAACACAGAACTGATGGTTGCTGATAATGGGCCTCTGTACGCCTATGTAGATATTCCACTAAAAATCTGCCGTTTCCAGCTACAATAGCCATTTACAACATTAACAATGTCTACACTGTATTTCTGATCAATTTGATGTTATTTTAATGAACAAAAAATATGTTTTTCTTTCGAAAACAAGGACATTTCTAAGTGACCCCAAACTTTTGAACGGTAGTGTATGTTGAATATCTCCAGGTCTGAAGGCACAATCTCTGTCCGTGCATCATGAGAATCCATGGGATCCAATGACATAATGTCTGGAAAGCCTGTGAGCCAACCATCCGCAGGGACATCATTATGCCGGATTGGCAGCCCTCCGATTGGCTTAGGAGAGGAGATAGCTCATCCTGACCTTTTGCCATGAGTGAATCCTGACAGGATCAATCAAAAGACGAGCATCCTTTAAACACAAACTCATTGAGTCATTGGGCTCCAGGCTTTGCGGTGTGATTGAATAAGTGGGCCCCCCTCCCTTGGTGTGGTCTGCACTAAGCAACCATTTCTCCCAGCTACTCATTTCTAATGGGATCCTTATGTAGATTTCCCCAGAATCAGCAGTAAGGCTCTTAGAGGATGGGGTCTGTCTCGGCCTTTTCACCACAGCAGGTTCAGTCAGTACTGCTGGGGAACAGAGTCATTGGTTGAACTAGGGCAAAACCAAAGACCTTAAAGCATCTGCCAGTAAATGTTAATATGCATAAATATTCTTGCCATCAAACTGCTCTACTCCACCTCCTGTGCTTATTCATACGTTCGCTGCACTGTGCCATGAATATGCTAAACAGTATGCAGATACAAGCAAATGAGGGGCAGTTTAACTTTGATTGACTTTATGTTTGTGGGCCGAAATTATGACTACGATATTTCCTTGAGGATACCAACCGACATTGTCTTTGCTTTCATGTATACGCTAGCTGTTAGCATTGCTGGAAAAGGCTGAGACATAGTCATGCTTGATGTTCTTGAATGTTGACTTTTCTCGTCTTGAGGGAAGTTGGCCAATTAATTCCCAACATCACGGAACTTGGACAGCAGGCACTTTAACTCACAAAATGCCAGATCACTACAATGAATTTACATCAGACGAGATGGTATCTAGTGAGTTGCATCATTTACTAATTTTTGCATTAATTCAATACAACACTTCAAACCGCCGCAAACAGAACTCCAATGTACTCAACACCCATTGGAAAATGAATGAGCCTTTCCCCTGACAGATCATCGAACACGGTAGATCTTGAGCATACAGTACAGTAATAGCCTAACAGATGATGGTTCCTGGCACAGCTCGATTGGCGGAGGGTGTAAGACAGCCCCTTATGTCACATGAGAGGAGTGCTGCAGTCAGTGCATTGGGGGTGCACTGTCTCTTTAAAATGAATGCCCATGCTTGACAGGAGCTGCTGTATCAAACTACTGTAAAATCGACATGACTGGGTTGGCTCAGTGGCTGGCTGGTGCTCCATGCTGTCCATCTGCACCATGAGAGAGAGAGAGCGAGAGAGAGACAGACAGAGAGAGAGAGAGAGAGAGAGAGAGAGAGAGAGAGAGAGAGACCTACAGTATCTTATCTTCACATTAAATGTACATGTGATACTCATATAGGCCTAATTACTTCTGAGTAACCATGGAATTGGGACCCAAACATATAAACATTGGTGTAAAATACAAAATACAGGAGAGCCAAGGCAGCACTCTGCATATTATTTAAAATGCCTTTATTTCTATGGCATTTTCAGTCTAACAACTTCAAAACTGATGCATTTTGGCATGGTGTTCGTCAAGGAGAGATAAAACAAGTGTTTTTATAGGGAACTAGTGTTGAGTCAGCCATAAGTAAAAAAAGATGTGACTGATCACCTGATTTCCTTTTGATAACATTACCTTGAGATTCAAACGCAGACTCCTCTTCCCAGAAAACCTGTTACATCTAAAAGGTTGATGGTGCCATCTATTGTAGTGGAAAGAGTATAGCCTGTACATGCCTATTGACATGGGTTTTGAAGGTATAATACTACTGTTCACACATTTTTCTGGCAGTGATCTCTCCAGAGTGGGCTCTCATACAGTAGCTTCACATCTCACAAATATTATGCAACCAACTTCTATTGCTGTGCTCACACAAGAGGCCGTTTGGCTATATCCGCTTGTGATGTCTTAGAAGATGACCAAAAGCATAATATTACAGAGTTTGAACCGGTCATTCTCTTTGAATGACTGATAACTTTAAGACATTCATGTATTGGCTGCTGAACATGATTTTGGTTTGAGCTTCGTCAATGCATCACCAGTACAGCAGTGTCCTTACTGTACCCGGTTGTACAAGACATCACACATCAGCAGCCTAAAGTCTCTCTATCTCCCCCCCTCTCACTGTCGCTCTCCCTTTACCTCTCTCTCTCTCTTTCCCTCTCTTTCACTCTCTCCCCACTCTCTCTGTCACACACACACACACACACACACACATTCTCCTGACACAAGATTTGCAGTTGCTGTACAGAAATACTTTGGTAATAGGGACTGGACTCAGTGTACCATACAACCCTTGGATCCCTCAAAGTCCCTCCAAACTTTCAAGTGGCCATAACATTGTACATTGAAGTAGCTCAAGTTGTACTCTGTTCACACAGCATTAGTCATGGTTGCAGGGTCACAATACCAAGGGAACTGATTTGAACATACACTTTCAGGGACCATTTTCCTCCACTACAAACTCTCAAAAACAAGCAAATAAGTACCCCTTCAGGCTCCTTACTGCACACAGTATCATGGAGATACAGTAGGCTACCTGTGACCATGATCTATGGATGTTGCACACAGGGAAGTGTACTTGCAAGACCATGATACCAGCAGGCATGCACACCTCAGCACATTGCAACACTATGAACTATCCTTCTTAGCATGCACAGGCACAGTGACATATTGACTGGCACACAGTGATAAAAGCAGGTAGGTAGCTATCTGGAAGACACTACTTCTTGCTGTACCTGCCTGTGTTTCCACTATGCCGCGTTAACGCACCCCTTTGCTCAATTCTGTATTGTATGATGGAGAGAGCGAGAGAGAGAGAGAGAGACGAGGGGGAGGGGAGGGAGGGAGATGCAATAGTGGAATATATCAGTTCTCTTACCTTGAAAGGGAACATAGGACATGTTCCAACGGCATTGAACGTGGTCTTCGAGTCTTGACAGTCTCTCCGCATGCAAAAAAAATACCACACACCAGTCAGAAAATAAGGAATACGCTATTCACAATTGGAGTCGATGGTAGCCAATATTCCACTGCTGTTGAAATCAAAAATAGAAATTATAATCCACGACCGCCGAAAGCCATTGAAAATGTATCCCCGTGCATAAAAGTATATGCACAAATTTATCGCACGCACCGTTATTGAGGTGTGGGGGGAAAACACGAGAGAGAGAGAGAGAGAGAGAGAGAGAGAGAGAGAGAGAGAGAGAGAGAGAGAAAGGGGGCGGATGAGTGAGTGCGCGCGTGTGTGCGCTTTCCAATATATATATAGCCTATATATGCATTGTATGTTCCATGTTTGCTCCTTGAAGTGCAAGAAGTAATGATGGCTAAATTCGCCTTATTGAATACGGCCCCTTCTACTGCTATCAAACGCGCACGCCACTGCATGCACAGTCACACACGCTCACACACAAACGCGCGCACACACAAACACACTACACAGATCCGTGCTGCTGCCAATAACGCGGTAGCCTACATTACAGTTCGCTATCAATCAATTTCAATCAATTTTATTTATAGCCCTTCTTACATCAGCTAATATCTCGAAGTGTTGTACAGAAACCCAGCCCTAAAACCCCAAACAGCTAGTAATGCAGGTGTAGAAGCTTCACGGTGGCTAGGAAAACTCCCAGAAAGGCTATAATTCTCTCGTTTTGGTGGTAGACTATAAGCTAGGCTATTAGGAAGTCTGAAACTTAGTTTAGGCTGTAGGCCTACATCTGGTGACATGGTCAATGGATATATTCTCAAGGGGTAGGCTAAATGAATGGTCTTCGAGAATGACTTACACCAACTCATCTCAAATGTCAAAACGAACCCCCCAAAATATTTTGCCTGTAGGCTCTAAATTCAGAGCAAACTGGTTTCATCTTTATTCCTGCACTTTTATGTTCTATTGCAAAGATTATGGGCAAAATTATTGATAAGGCTATTGATCATTTTTAGCGACACATTTTAAGTTGCTGGTGTCCTAAAAGGACCAAAGCAAAAAGTAGTTATACATATTGTATTCGTCCAATGCACACATGCACAAATTGATATGGAGCCTACCTACACATTATCAAGCTCAAGAATGACATCACGTGTGCAGTTGGCTGATGATTTCCTCTTGGATCCAATAGTGGTCCACAGAGCCAACATGGCGTCCTGATCGGATCAGTTGCTTCACCTGCCTGCACAGTAGCGTGTCAAATTTAGATTATGGCTACCACCTGGCGGTTGGCTCTTGCAGCTGCAGTTGGAGACTGAACGGTAATGCACTTTAATCTTTCCTTTACACCTCCTCCTAGTGGGAAATGTAAGTAAGTACATGCATTATACTGAATTACATCCAAAGCTTTCATGGTGAATATACATTTCGACCTAACCAACCTATGTATAGGCCAATAGTGATCTGCTAATTATAATGACACCATCTATACAGGATAACATACAGTTACTGCAGTATGCATCATCATAGCCCTCTAAGATTCACTAGGCTATCTGAAATGTCACTGCAATGAATCAACTGCTCTTGACATGCCATGGCAAAGAGATTCTTGGCAACAGAGCCATAAGGACTAGCTAGTCTGTTTACCTGGCAGAAGGGCCATTGATTCATCACATAATACCTGCATGTGAATGGGGTGCGTAGAGTCTATTGCTATACCAATAGAATAAAATGGAATAGAATAGAAAATAATAGAATATAACTTCATTGTCCCTGAAGGGCAATTCAACATTTATTATTATTGGCTGGCCTACTGTAAATACAAATAGGCCTATACACATTTTAAGTTAAACAAGAAATGGACAGAAAACACTCAAAGCACATTGGTAAGATGTGAAGGGCAACTTTTAATTTTTAAAATTTTACATTAGCTGTGTCAGCGTAGGTTATACATGTATAAACGTAATTTGACCAAAAGTCCAAAAATACATCAAATCAAACTTGGACTTGACTACAAATAAAAAAAGAGAAGACTATAGAGACTCTCTTAGCTTCTTGTTCCTCAACTCAAAATCAGATTCACCCCAGTCCTTTGAAGTAATTTTGTATAGTTCCATCTATAACCTACAGTAACGAACACTTGACGGGTCTATAGACATACTTTACCATAGAAAACATACAGATACATTCATTACCATCGAACTGATGGTTCCAGAGACCTCTTCCTATTCAGCTACAGCCAAATTCACTGAGAATTATCTAAATCCTAAACTGGGATGGGAAGGACTGAGTTGGGAGGTGCATTTGACCTGCACTGCTGTTTAGAAATATGCCAAACCCTTAGCAATCCAACCTGGACTCAGGGGTAGACGTAACATAGTAAATGTAAATCCGTGACACTCCAATTAGTATGATATGTATTAATTTGTGGATGTCCATCATCCATTTCGTATCATATGTTATGAATTACAATCCGCATGATATGTTACGAATTCCAACTTGTTGTGGCTAACTTTAACTAGGTGGCTAATGCTAAAGTTAGCTAGGTGGCTAACGTTAACTACACTAGGGGTTAGGGGTTAAGGTTAGGGTTAGAAGTTAGGTTACTGGGTTAAGGTTAGGGTTAGGTTACGTCTAGTCTATGAGACCAGGCTGAGCAATCATCTATCCACTATTATAAACCTGGTCATTCGAGCCCTGAATGCTGATTGGCTGAAAGATGTCGTATATCAGACCGTATACTACGGGTATGACACAAAATTACTTGTTTGCTGTTCTAATTACATTGGTAACCACTTTATAATAGCAAAAAAGGCACCTCTGGGGTTTGTGGTATATGGCCAATATACAACGTCTATGGGCTGTATCCAGGCACTCAGCGTTTGGTTGTGCGTAAGAACAGCCCTTAGCCGTGGTATATTTTCCATATACCACACCCGCTCGGGCCTTATTGCTTAAGTAACAGATGGCATAGTTCACATCATTCAATCTGGGGAATGGGCGACACTTTGTTGTGGTTTAAAAAAAATGACTGAAAATGTTTTCTGTTGACATGATTATAACAGTATTACTGCCTATTGTTTTATCTAGGTATTTACTGTAACTACACCTGTAACACAATCTGTCTTCTGGGGGATAAAACTCACACATTTACTCTTATCTGTGTTGTATCCCACAAAAGACAGAAATAAAGATCTGTATAAATATAAACTCTGAACCTTGCACTATGATATTCTAGAGTTCTATACACAACCTCCTGTTCCACTATGATCTCTGGGGCCCAATTCCAAATCAAACACCCATAGCCCTAACCCCTTAGACATTTGGGTACATCTGAAAGGATTGGATATTAGAGAAATATGATGAAAGCTCCACCTTGCCCTCTGATAGGCCGGATGAAACTTAAGCCATATTGCTCATATCTATCCAATCTTGTCAGATCTAGTGTCCAGACTAGGGCTTAGGTATCAGCTTGGAAGTGGGCCAGAGTTAACACTATCTCTCATCCTCAGTGTAACCTGGAAGATAGGAGCTGACTCCTCTGTCTATGACCTGAAAATGGAAAACAGTACAAATAGTTTCACCTGCACATAATACCATAGTATGTTGACTTGTCTTCCCAAAAAGAATGTAAAACACCCCTCAACATATATTGACAGACAAATCTGTCTCAACGAGCAACCATTTTCCATGGCTATCTGATCAAAGATTTTGATCACTAATCTTGAAGAGATGTTTTGATATTTGTTTGGAATGTATTTTACACTAATTCTGTGTGTGAAAGCCTACACAATATTGTTGTGACTCTTCAATTGCAATTGGTGGATGAGGAAGAAAACCTTATAGAATAGTTATCATATATGTCAGACATTTCAATCACCTGATCCCTTGATTCAGGTAAACTTCTCAATCTGCAGATGCACAATCCAGATAGGCACTATGCAACCACATCATCAAATCAAATCATTCAATAATATATTGTGAATATATAAATCTAACTATAAAAACAAAAGCCCTCTTGTGGCTCCTACTAATATATTTCTATTACATACTATCATGTAAATCAAGTATGACAAAAGGTAACGTAACAAATTGCCTATAATCAAATACTGTATATACAATCTTCAAACGTAAACATGATAAATGCAAAGGCATATTCCAAAGGTATACAGTACAAATATAGGGGAAACACTAGCAAAGAGGGAGATATAGTAACACGTAGTGTGATGATATAGAATGGAGGCGATATTGTTTGAGCAACCTGGATTTGCCTTTTTTGTTTTGCTTGTACTTGATGTTGCCACACATTTCTGTGGCACCTGCACAACAGTCATTGTATCTGTATCTATTTTTCTCTCTCTCAAGCCCTCTCCAATCTCCCCTCTTTGCTGCCAAGCACTCTGGTGTTTTGATCCTCCCCTTCCTCTCTCTCTCTCTCTCTCTCTCTCTCTCTCTCTCTCTCTCTCTCTCTCTCTCTCTCTCTCTCTCTCTCTCTCTCTCTCTCTCTCTCTCTCTCTCTCTCTCTCTCTCTCTCTCTCTCTCTCTCTCTCTCTCTCTCTCTCTCTCTCTCTCTCTCTCTCTCTCTCTCTCTCTCTCTCTCTCTCTCTCTCTCAGTACACGCTCACGTTCCCCCACTCCACGAGGTACTGGACCTTCCCGTCTGGTGTTACTCGCCTCGCCAAAATCCTCACCCCGTCCCCGCCCCCCCAGCCCCTGGCAGCTGACCCATCCCCCCCGCCCCCTCCCCCCACGCCACCCGGATAGGAAGGGACGTCACGCAGCAGGAGGGAGGGGCAGGGATCTAACTTCTGGCCAGGCTGGTGCTGGTGGTGCTGCTGGTGGTGGTTGTGGTTGTTGTGGTTGTTGTGGTGGTGGTGGTGATGGTGGGACGATGACAGGGAGAAGGGGAGGCAAGGGGGCGGCACTCGACAAGGGTCTTCCGCACTAAAGAGAGCAAGAGCGAGCAAGCGAGCGAGAGAGAGCAAGAGAGAGAGAGAGCAAGAGAGAGAGAGAGAGAGAGAGAGAGAGAGCGAGAGAGAGAGAGAGAGAGAGATTAATATTTCACGATTCATACTTTTTGCCGTTGTCATCCAGGCACAGCTATGGTTTCCTCTCTAGATGTCTAGATTGAGGGTAGTCCCCGGACAGCAAGAGGAGCTGTGGTTAATACTGACCTATAGTGATGCAGGGTTCTGGAGATGGCTGGGGCTCCGTTATAGGTTGGGTGATACAGGGCAAACATCCTCTTAGGTGGAGAGCTGTGGAAAGACCAGGGATAAAAAAAACGGTGACAAAAAGCAACAATGTATGCATGCATTTCCACACCCACATATTGCCTAATAAGGGTAGCCTAAATCACTGAGGATGTAAAAAAAACAGTAACACTCTGTAAATGCAGTACAATGCATTATTACTTGTTATACATTATGTCAAGTGTAACCAATACAATAACAGTACCAACCCCAAATTCAGCTCCTCTTCCGACTTCCTGGAGTTGTAGAGGTTAGTCCCACCTACGTAGCCATGGCAACATGGCACCAGATCTATTGGGGTGGCTGGGACCGGGGGCAGACAAGGCTGGACACAGGAGAAACACTGATTAGCTAGTGTTTTGACGCCAAATCAGTCGATCCAATCACACATTAGACACGATACTTCAGTTCATGTCCTTTAATGTTACCTTTGTAGAATAATCCATACTGCTTGTGAATACATCTAAATAAAAACCAAGGTCTATTAACATACAGTAACATTTGATAAATATCATTTAAAAAATGTAATGTAATTGCAAACGCTTGAACTTTGTTAGTACAGAGGGCTAGTCTTTCCAAAAGGAAATACATATTTTCACGTGACAGCTTTAAACCTGCATTACAGGAAAGGGCCTTGCCCAAACTGTTGCCACAAAGTTGGAAGCACAGAATCATCTAGAATGTAATTGTATGCTGTAGCGTTAAGATTTCCCTTCACTGGAAATAAGGGGCCTTGCCCGAACAATGAAAAACAGCCCCAGACCATTATTCCTCCTCCACCAAACTTTACAGTTGGCACTATGCATTCGGACAGGTAGCGTTATCCTGGCATCCGCCAAACCCAGATTTGTCCGTCGGACAGCCAGATGGTGAAGCGTGATTCATCACTCCAGAGAACGCTTTTCCACTGTTCCAGAGTCCAATGGCGGTGAGCTTTACACCACTCCATCTGACGCTTGGCATTGCACATGGTGATCTTAGGCTTGTGTGCGGCTGCTCGGCCGGTAAGGTCATTCTACTGCCAATGTTTGTCTATGGAGATTGCATGGCTGTGTGCTCGGTTTTATACACCTGTCAGCAACGGGTGTGGCTCAAATAGCCAAATCCATTAATTTGAAGCGGTGTCCACTGACTATGATAAGTAGATTCATATTGTGGAGACTGAGGTAGCATTTCTTACAGTGTGAGCTTGCTACCCTTAACAACAAAACATCAGTAATCTATCCCATATATCCTTTGCTTCCTCAGTTCTCAGCACACCCTCAGCTCTATCACCCTCCAATGCTGGACTGTGACCCACAACATATACAGTAATTACAGCAGTGGTATGCTAGCATTATCCCCTCCCCTTACTAGCACGCTGTCCCTTTAAATCGAGGTGCTCTGTCAATACTGCACTGTCAAAGTGCCAGCGCCACCTGGCCAAACTGTAATCGACTGCAAAGTGCACTTGGAAGCGCTCCCAGACGCCGCATATCAGCGTCCCTTCCCCTCGCACTTTCCCTGTGATAACCAACCTGCCCCAAGATGGAGGATGATTAATGTCCGCTCAGGATACAACAGTCTGCTGGAAGTGCTGCTCGCTGAAATACGACCGTTCCATAACATTTATTGTCTCAGGATAAGGGAGCCAGCCTGATCAGTAGTATAAAAGGATGTGTATTTTCTATTCATAGTCAAAAATATATTTCTAAACCCGTGACCATAACATGTTGTCATACTCGATCGAGTCATAAACGGTAAACCAGCTTCAATTCAATAGTGTATGATGGGTAGGCTGGGCTAGGCGTTGAAGAATATGTAAACAGACAACAACACTGGCTAAAATGAGAACCTTTTCTCCACACACTGACTGATTGTGACTGACAAGTCATTCCATTGCCAGGCAGCTCTTTGCTACGCAGTGAGGGGGCGGCTGATGGCTGATCTCTCCCTTGATGCCTGGTTCGAGACAGAAGCACTGACCTGTGTCTCCATGATGCGCCGCTTTGATTTGCGTGACTCTGGCCCCACCGCTCTCCTCTGGCAGGGCAGTGACAATGGGCTGCTCCACACAACAACACAGAGACACAGTCAATAACTTGAGGAGTGGTGCAATGTTTTTACTTAGAAAACTATGTCAGGGTATAAATGTGGTGTTTGTTCTTTTAAGCCTATAGAGCATGAAAGAGAAGATGGTGTTGAGAATGTTTAGCAAGATAATCAATGTCCACATGCACATGTACACGCATGTATGCACACACACACTATAGATTATGTATTTATTGATCAAAATATTAGTTATAAACATATTCACCAGAGTGAAATAAGTGTGTCCTTCCCTTAATGATTTAATGAGGCACACAGGTGCTTGTTTAGTTAGAAACAGTTGTTCCTATTCAGCTGGAAAGACCACCGTCTACAAGGTGCCGCTCTTTTTCACTATTGTAAATGTGTAATTAATTACTAGAATGAATGTATCCATATAAGGAGATTTGTGTTTGTGATGATCAGAGAATAAAAATCACAGAAGTTGTCCTTACTCTGACCTTCTCCGTTGGGTGATGTTGATGGGCGGGTCAGTGATGAGGGGGGACGAATCAGAGGTCAGGGGAGGCGGAGCTCGGACCTGGAGCCCAAAAAGACACTTCTTCTTCTTGATCTCTTTACCAGAGACAAACCTGGATGACATCACAAAGAAAATGACAACTTTCAAAACTTGTAGACAACAACTTTGTAAAGTCATTTTTTTTTAAACAAGTTATCATTATTGTCTGTGTTTTCTTATTATTATCTACTGATCATATCAAATTAAGAAACAATGAACTAACTGTATTTTCTTTACCCTTATGTCCAATTCCAGAAGCAACGCTATCATAAATCTGGTCATGCATAGCTGTGGCTTCTGTTTATTCTTCGCATCATATGCGAACTCTCACCTGTCTTTGTTGGAGTTCAAAGCGTTGAGCAGATTGTGACAGCGATCTTGTCTTGGTGTGTCAGAGAGCTGGGGGACAGAGAGGAATGAAAATCAAGAGTTTTATTAACACTGGATGGTGGCCTGAAACAAATGTTAACACATTTAGAGACACGTTGACATTCATTGGCGAAAGATAAACATTTCCATGGATAATGTAGTTAGTTACTAATGTGATTTGTGAACAGTTCATTAAAAAAAGGGTATGACTGATTTAAATGCAACAGCAGTAACCTGAGAGCCACAATAAACTACAAATGATATTTACCATTTAAAATGTGCTAAATAACAATGACAAGTAGCTAATGAAATCAAAGCCCATAATTACCACATGACTGCTAACCAATGACTCTAGCTAACACTTTCACATCATTTCATCATAGCACGTATGTGAGGAAATATTTATACCGAGCCTAGAAGCAAAGAGTCCCAATTCTCATTGGCAAACGACATGATTTCATGGTCGAAATCAAAGTATTTCCTCTTGCAGCACAAGGAGAGGTGGTAGAGCACCAAATGGGCCAAATCTACCCTGTATTTACAACAAATACACCAGGAAAAGACGTAGTTAGTTCATAATTAGTCACATCACAAAGCTTTTCAATACATGATTGATTAAGAGGAATTAACATATTGCTACCCACACGACTCAATAAACCTGTCATAAGAAACTGGTTTTCAAGAGTGTGTTAGTGTGATATTCCCTGCAGTTAAATTATGTATTATTCTCTTAGCAGATACTGTATAGCCTTACCAGCTCATGGGTAGCCGTTGAATTGTCTCTGGTCCACTTGCACAGACTGAGCACTGGAACTCATAAAACCTTTCAGAAAGAAATAGAAAACCTATTATTCTATTTTTGTCTGTGATTGACTAGATATAAAAGTCAATGGAAACATAACACAGCACATGGTTGCTACTGTCAGCAAATTCTTCCCAGTTTCCATCACCTGTTTAGCAGATGTAACAACCCACCACATTCTACCTCACCATCAATCTCAAACATTATTTTCCTATGCAGAAACAATGAGTAATATAGTATATCATAGGCATTAAACCAGTAGGATAATACAGATGGTTAATCTGACAATAATAATGTAGTGGACTGGACTCATTTGAATTCATTTTTACCTCTACCACATTACATTGGACAACAGAGAGGCAGAATAACAACTGCGCTGCTATTAGGAATTAACACTAACAGCATTAGCCCTACCACTGCCAGTTTAATAACCTATCTGTTATGGTTAGACAATGGTAATTCAAAGAAACAGTACAAGGTTATAGATAACAATACTCTGTCTCACCTGTCTCCATATAACAACGGCTTGGTCAGACACTGTGTGCAAGCTTCATGAAACCACTGACCACAACTTCCACACTGCAACATTTTCAAGTTCCACCTGCAGTTGGAAAATAGAAACATGAACCACACTCCCCAATGGCCTAAAACATATCTAACATCTGGTGGCCAACTGACAAGAGTATATTATGTATTTTTCAAAGAGGCTGCAATACTCAACTGAAAAACACATTATGTCTTGACAGTAGAGCTATACAATGGTGAAAAGGACATAAGGGTTCAAATATGAATATTCAATTTGTTTTTGTTGGTAAGGAAAGGGAATAGTATAGCTTATTGAACAATACATGTGCTAAACACTAATTATAAAATGTTATAACATAATTTATCCACTCTGTTAGAAGCTATAAAGTGTCACTCACTCTCCAGGTCCGGCACAGTAGCAGTAGCACTGCTGCTGGTTGGTCAGATGCTGTGGGTCCCAGTCTAAAGATGACAGCTGATAGGGCAGCCGAAGTTTCATGATTTGCATGAGCCGGGCAAACCGTCCTCGTTTGATGGCTCCCCCTCTCTGAAAGACAATTTTGACAAATCGATTCACTACAGCGACCTCTCCACTCACTGTCATGTCAGTACATTCAAGATAGATGACATTTGATGGGAACTAACCAGAAAAAGCAATTCATCTCATTTTATTGTAGCTCAGCTGAGTGAGATAATATCTTGAGAAAAGTCAGGTCAATGAGATATGGACATTGACCGATGAACAATTAGCCATTAACCACAGCGCTCCATCATCTAACACCTACAGTACAGAATTGGAGCATACATGAATTACTGACCATAATGACTATAATACAGTATCATCTTGAAAAAATATGCATTGACTAACTGGTCAAATGTCCAGGCAGAACGTAGAGGAGTATCTAATCCCTATGGTCAATAATACAGAGTTGTAACATTTCTGTGGTTTCCTTCAGATATATCCATTGACCATAGACAATACTGTTTAACACAACACTGGTATTGAAATTGCTTCCTCCGGATAGATAAAAACATTTACAAGTCTGAACTGGATATTTTCCCTGAGCCAAGAGGCAGCGCGTGAAACAGAAAGATTAGCAGTCTAACCTTGGTTGCCACTGCAAAGACACATTGCCGACATATCCAAGAATTGCTGTCAGCTTCCGGCTCAATGGACGGAGTGTGGCACTCAGGATGATAACCTGTTATGGAATGGAGAGAGTGTTTACTGTAATTCACATACTGAGGATATGTTACTGATGGAGGCCTTTTCCTTGCCTCTTTTCATGAAATATTATACACTGAGTGTAGAAAACATTAGGAACTGCAACGCTGCTGGGTTTTTCACGCTCAACAGTTTCCCGCGTGTATCAAGAATGGTCCACCACCCAAAGGACATCCAGCCAACTTGATACAACTCTGGGAAGCATTGGAGTCAACATGGGCCAGCATCCACGTGGGACGCTTTCGACACCTTGTAGAGTCCATGCACTGACGAATTGAGGCTGTTCTGAGGGCAAAAGGGGTGCAACTCAATATTAGGAAGGTGTTCCTAATGTTTTGTACAGTCAGTGTATATTATCTGGTAGAAAACTGAAGAAAAAAATAGATGTCATTGTTTTTTTCTTTCTTAAAAATATCTGTCATAAATTATTATTTGAAAATACCTCAATGAATAGTACATAACATGCTGTGTTTTCTTACCGTGACGACATTTAAGACAATTGATGAGAGGTTCTTTAAGAGGCGGGGCATCACAGATACAGCAAACTTCTTCCACTCCAACTGAGACTGAAGCAAGAGAGAAACGGAGTGAGTAACAGAGAGAGAGGGGAAGAAAGTGAGTGATCACTCAACAGTGTTAATTTATGTATATTGATTATTTTCCTTGCCACTTCATTGATTTCAATGTCTCCCGCACCCTTTCAGAATTCACTCCTTTTGACAAGTGGATATTCGGCTGTGCTTCCCTTCACTTTACACAAACTACGTGGGGGCGCCATTTCCCTATGGAGTCATTACACTAATAAATTCATAAATACACTCTAATACACCAATTACACCTAAAAGTCCCCCATCAGAATTGCCAACATTTCCAGGGAATGTTGTATTTCAACCTTGACTAGAGACCTTAATTGCGCAACATTCTTTTGAACTACAATGGATCAGAATGGAGAGAGAGCATAAAATTAAGAACAAACTTTTCAAAGCTGAGAGAGAAAAATCGAAAAACATTTTATTAATTTCTGTAAACTCCCTGAGGTAAATCAAGGTAAGGTAAAAAATTAAGATGATTAAAATATGATAATAGTTGGAGCACCCTCAATTAGTCCCCTAGCAATAGAAAGGGTAGATATGTATTAAATATTTTAATCCTAATTTTAGGGGATAATACTTTTGATTCAAACGTAATTCCGCAGTGCCCAAAAACCCTCTGTTAAATTATTTGTGTTAACTGAGAAAAACAAGTGTAAGTTGTAAGTCTTACAAGAGTGAATGTCTTTTCTTAGGACCCAGAATTCCGAGTTGTCCTCAAATCTTACCAGACAACACTGCTTGACTCCATCTACCTGAGGAGAGGGATGGAAAGAGAGTGGGATTGTTCACTCAAACCTAAATAGAATACTTTTAAAATGCACTCACGCACGCACGCGCGCGCACACACACACACACACACTTACTCTTTTCACATTGCCAAGGTACAGTAGTCCATCACTCCATCGAGCTAACACATCATCCCCTTCACTTACTCCCCCCATCCTGAAGAGGAGTGAGAGAGATTGAGAGAGATAGAGAGAGAAGGGGGAGAGGGAGAGGAGGGGGCTCATGTGAAATGGAAATCCGATTTATACTTTGCTGCCATTGACGACAGAGGTTTATGGCCTTATCGTTCCATAGGCACTGGGCTGGAGTGGATAAGGGGTTACATTCTCACAAACCCAGCATAGCCACAGTCAGAATCCAGCAGATGTAATGATGAGGGTAAGTGCCCATGCACAGAGCAGGACAAACCATTATGACACCACACATGTGAGCAAATGCATACACCACTGCATGATGACTGCACTGTAGTTTGATTGTAACACCGCTGTTCGCCTCTATACTTTGCTTTATCATGCACTTGTGTGTTGTATCCTCTTTGAAAATCTAAAACTACAAACTTGAATAGAAAGGAATCACTGTAGCTTATGGACATCATCTCTGCACATCCAGCGTTTGTTCCAGTGCAGACACTCAAGTCAAAGAGACACATGATACATAATAGCATTTTCATATCAATAACAATTAACATAGACGGTGTAGTTGGATGAACAGAGAGCCATAGCTACCTGTCAATTCGAACTCCTCTCCGTTGGGGTCACGGCGATTCCTGTGCGGACTTGACATGAAATATTTTATCTCTTCTGTTTTCCTCTCGTCTCAATTAGTGCCCGGTTGGATGTGAAGCCTACGTGTGTGCCAAAGTGGATGTGCATGTATGTGTCTGTGCCAAGCGCGTATGTCAGTCAAGCAGTCAGTGAGACAGCGTCGGTCCGTCCGTCTCTCTCTGTCTGTCCTCCGCGACGTCGTTTCGTCATGTTCCCGTGCCTTTGCTCTCTTTTCTCCACCTATTGATGCTATTAAGCGTGTTTGTCAGAGCAGCACGAGAATCAACCCGCGAGAGACGCCATCATCCCTGCCTCTTTCTCGACCGACTTGTTGTGACGCAGACATAAAACACCGAGAGATAGAGTGGGAGGGAGATAGGGGGGACCCGGGCAACGGCGGCGGGAACACCTTAACATCCGAAGAAATTACCTCTAAACCGTTATGACAAGGCAAGCTGTGTTTTCGGTAGAATGAACTAAATTGTGCTAAAAGCCAGTTAAAAATCAGCGGACGACGATAGTCTCTGGAGTTTAAGTGGCCAATTAGTGGAAGTTTACATAACTCATTAATTGGTACCTCCCAAAGAAGGGTGCTGCAAGTTTGGAGTCCTGGATAAAGTTTTAAAAGGGCCAGTAGAAGCTGCGCTCACACGTGTTATTCACTTCTTTTTTTTCTTTTTTTTACCGTTCAGTAAATTGCACAATAAATAGTGTCCTTGCTTTGGTAAGCTAGAAGAAAACTATAATCATAATGTAATCATGAATTATCTAATTTCTTAATATTTCGATACATTTGTATTATATAGCTTAAGCTGCAATATACAATATGTATAATACAACTCATTGTGATTGTTTAACAACTGGGTGATAACATAACATGGTAATAACCAATGCCTGCCATCTGTCAGAATGAGTAACAATTGTAATTATTTACCATTGGTTAATCATGAGTCCTAGAAATTGCACACATGTTCATGTATATAATTTATGAATGGCAGATAAAAGGGCATTTAAAAGTGTCATACCATAACTTAGCACTGTCAATGTTATGAGTAGGCAACATAGCCTATAATTGAATAGTCAAACAACTGATAAGTGATGAGGTGTTTCACATGGGGTTATTTTTCTCTTTAGGTTATATGTATTTGTTCATTTGCTTGTTTTTGTCAAATGAATGTATCAAGCATATGGTAATATTGTTTTGTGCTCAAAATGGCCACTGGCATTTCTAAAGGATGACAATGAGAGTTCCTCATTGGCAACACTAGATGGCGAGCACACTGCACCTCTTAATACACTGCTCTGTCAGTAGTGTAGTGTAGTGGTAGGCTAATAGAAATGCAGTGGTGGTATTTAGCTGAACTACAGATCAATTCACATAAATGTGCGATAACAGATGTTTGGAATGTGTCATTAGCATTTGGATGTGGGTTGCTTTGAATAATGGCAAAACTGAATTATGCTCCTAGCAGTCTCACAACAAGATTCACTATTTACCAAGTCAGGATAGTGAGCCCATTAGCCCAACTTTAGTATCATCACAGAAGAGAAAAAGGACCCCTATTCATGTTAATACAGGGCTTGTGCAGGGGTCATAAGGTTGACTACTTGACGCCTTTCATGTGCTCTCCCTTTGGGAATAAAGATGCCTCTCACACACACAGCCGGGGCTTTGTGAGCAGTTCTGTCATGAGACGGAGCAGATGGGAAGCAGACAGTCTGATAAAAACGAGTCAACACTCAGTGTGGCTAGTGTCTATAGAAGGGTTTAATTAAGAATATTATAATAAGCTTCTAGAGATTGAAGGAAATGAGCACCATTATGATAATTACATCCAGGGGTGTCATGGACAACGTTCCCTCTCATTTTTTTCGGCACTGAGCAAATTTCAGGTCTGCTGAGCGCAAATTTGAACATTGTGAACATTATGTGCAACTTCCAGCGCGCGTTTACTATGAACCCTGAGGGTGTACCCGCTTTAAGTTACAGTTTTAACAGTGGCCAAGTAGGCTACTGTGGCTATTTGATCATAATGTAGGCCTACCAGAGTGGCCTACCATCAAAAACAATGAAGAAAATGCATTCCTTAACATATTAACATGGAAATAACTGTTATATCATTCAGCCTACCGTAGCAGCCAATGTATGGTGTTCAATGTAGGCCTACATTCCATGAGACTTTTGAAAAAAACATATAGGGCTTGACATTTACCTGTTTATTTACATTTGACATTTTAGTCATTTAGCAGACGCTCTTATCCAGAGCGACTTACAGTTAGTGAGTGCATACATTTATCCACTTGTCCTTCAGACAAGGAGGTGACTGAACATGTTGTTGTGTTGTTTGATACAAGAAACCACTTTACAAAATAAAATGCATTATTATTCCCATACCATTATTACAGAGAATCAGACAAATTATGCTACCCTCTGCCTATTGGCAAAAAAATAGATCACTACTCTCAAAATGTTCTCACACGTACACACAAATTTACTCTTTTTTGACTGACATCCCCCCCCTTTTCTGAACACAAAATATCTTTAACCTGGAAAACTCACTAACTAGCAAAGGATATGCACCAAATCAATGGCACTCTCGCCTTGATCTCAAAACAAGCGCATCTACTCACGACCGCTCATGCTGTAAACACAGTTCAGTTCAAAGTAAATGGCACAGATCCATATATGGCATTGGTCTAGTTGCATATAGGCCTACTGCAGCTCTGATTGGTTATGCCGCACAGGTCTGTTTAGAGTATGGGCTGAGTCGTGCGTGTCAATGCAATAGAATCCTACTCCGATGCGTTCTGCCTACAACAAAATCTCTTGTATAGTTAGTTTTGCATACTAAGTCTTGCATAGTTAGTTTTGTTTCAGTATCTTGCATTGAAAGTGGCTAATATTGCGTTGATTCGATCACAATTGCCACAGTAAAGGGAAACATTAATAGTGTTAACTAACAGGGAAAACTCTAGAAAGTTGAGTGAAGTTCAATCTCGTGCTTCACTCTATGGGCTGATATTTCTTCACCCTGCATGGCAGTCTCTGGGATACTGCGAGCCTGCGCACACACAGCTTAAAGGGAACATTGGTCATGGAACCATTATTATAAAGGGGGGTTGTTCCCCCCTCCGTAAATTGGAGAATTTTTCATTTTTCAAACACCTGAAACAGTTTTTTCCTGCAATCTAAAGCCATGATCATTATGACTATGTTAAAAATATGTCTATTTTTCTGCATAGGTTATCTAAGCATACCTCTTTACCTGTTCAATTGTTATTTTAATGAATGATGCACATTGATTCTTTAAGACCTTTTATACCTTAGGAGTTTAGTACAACTACCACACTAGTATATAGTATCATAGCCCTAAATATGCTTCTCTGCATCTCCACGAAAATCTAGGTAAAATATTGAAAGGAATGTGAGTCATTAGTAATTGCTTGCTTTTCTAAAGTCTAGCAACCTTGCCAGCAGTCATGCAAGGGAAGATAGTTAGACAAGCTACTCTAACTTGATTAATAGCCTGAAATAGCTTGGTAGCTAGTTATGAGGTTGGGAGTTTGGGAACATACACTACATGGTCAAAAGTATGTGGACACATGCTTGTCGAACATCTCATTCCAACATAATGGGCATTAATAAGGAGTCGGTCCCCCCTTTGCTGCTATAACAGCCTCCACTCTTCTGGGAAGACTTTCCACTAGATGTTGGAACATTGCTGCGGGGACCTGCTTCCATTCAGCCACAAGAGCATTAGTGAGGTCAGGCACTGATGTTGGCCGATTAGGCCTGGCTCGCAGTCGACATTCCAATTCATCCCAAAGGATGATTGGGTTGAGGTCAGGGCTCTGTGCAAGTTCTTCCACACCGGTCTCGACAAACCATTTCTGTATGGACCTCGCTTTGTGCACGGGGGCATTGTCATGCTGAAACAGGAAAGTCCCTTCCACAAACTACTATTCCTCCTCCACCAAACTTTACAGTTGGCACTATGCATTGGGGCAGGTAGCGTTCTCCTGGCATCCACCAAACCCAGATTCGTCGGTCGGACAGCCAGATGGTGAAGCGTGATTCATCACTCCAGAGAACGCGTTTCCACTGCTCCAGAGTCCAATGGCACTGAGCTTTACGCCACTCCAGCAGACTCTTGGCATTGCGCATGGTGATCTTAGGCTTGTGTGCGGCTGCTCGGCCATGGAAACCCATTTCATGAAGCTCCCGACGAACAGTTATTGTGCTGACGCTGCTTCCAGAGGCAGTTTGGAACTCAATAGTGAGTGTTGTAACTGAGGACAGACGATTTTTATGCGCTACACGCTTCAGCACTCGGCGGTCCCGTTCTGTGAGCTTGTGTGGCCTACCACTTCGCGGCTGAGCCGTTGTTGCTCCTAGACGTTTCCACTTCACAATAACAGCACTTACAGTTGACCGGGGCAGCTCTAGCATGGCAGAAATTTGACGAACTGACTTGTTGGAAAGGTGGCATCCTATGACGGTGCCACGTTGAAAGTCACTGATCTCTTCAGTACTGGCCATTCTACTGACAATGTTTGTCTAGGGAGATTGCATGGCTGTGTGCTCGATTTTATATACCTGTCAGCAACGGATGTGGCTGAAATAGCCGAATCCACTAATTTGAAGGGGTGTCAACATTATTTTGGCCATGTAGTGTATCTAGCTGGCTAGCGAAAGCCAACTTCATAAAATTGCTAGGTGGCTAGTATTACAGAGGAACAACAAAACATTGTAGATGTATTTATTAATCAAGAAGGAATCAATAGGCTAAATAGATTGATCAAATTAATTTACAAACATACCTCCTGCGAGTCCATCACCGGCAGCTAAACTCAAAGGAAACGCTGTGTGTTAATCAACACTCTCTCTCTCCTCCTCTACTGTTGATACTGACTGCACACACACTAGAGCAGGGTTCCCCAACTGTCGGCCCGCGGGACGAATTAGGACCGTGAGTGATTTTATTTGGCCCCTCCAGTTTTCAAAGAAAAAAAGAAAAAACATGTGTTTTATTTTTTATTGTTGGACATAAAAGACTGTAAAAACACCAGCAAATCAACTCCAAGTGATTTTAATTTAGGAAATCTGTTCCAAAGTATTACCATGCATAATATAGAGATATATGTCATTTTATACAAATGTAAGCAAGGTTTGAAATGATCATGTTTTAGTCAAATATAATATCTGTTTGGCTTCATGCGGTCAATTTGCAGTCTACAAATTATTTGTAATTATGTTCCGGCTCCCTGACCATCCGCTCAAGAACAAATCGTCCCGCGGCTGAATCTAGTTAATGATCCCTGAACTACAGTATCTAGCGTTCTGCCTAGCATATATTTGCTCTGTGGTGCACCTTGTAAGAACCTTTTTATTTATATATATTTTTACATATATACATTTTTTTAAACAAATAAGAAAATGACAAATCTGAGGGGGCACACACCCTTGTGGCCCCTATGGGCATGACACCCTTTAATACCTTCCAGCAGTGTTTGGGTCAATTTCATTTTGGAAATGTTTTTAAAATTTACCTCTACTTTCTGTTTGTTGTTTCGAATATTTTTTGTTTTTTTTCTACAGATCCAATATTAGGATTTTGTGGCCCATAGATGACTGGACATTTTTCATATTGTACACTACATAGACTATATTTCCGAGATGACCACTTTTTCCCCCTCTCTCTGCCAGTGAGACAAGTGTAGGCTGTGTTGCTAAACGCGCTGTGTACACATCTACAGGAACTGCGCCGTCAGAGCACAGAGAGAGAGCAGTAAGGGAGTGTGCGGCACACGAATGTGCTGTGCTGCTATCAGCCGATAGAAGCTTGACAGGCGACCAGAGGGGGACACAGATACTGATAGAGCGGGAGAGAGACTCTTCCTACGTCGGTGCTGGAACAGATGGGCGCGACATTCGTCCACTAACCGGTTACCGTATATTCCACGGAGGCAGACAACACAGCTATCCAATGCTGGCGGAATTTAGCTGACCACAGTTGGACACGCAATATCCAGTAAGTTCGTTCACACGATATAGCCATGAATGACACTTTGTAATTTCATCATCTCTTTAATTGCAGGGCCCTCATAACATTGAATATGGCCTTCTATAAATAGGCCTAAACCTTATGTATTTGGTTACTAAAGAAACAAATGCTTTACACGCAAACTTTATTATCATATTCCGTTTAATATCCATAGTGTCTTGTTTCCTATGATTGGAGGTGAACACAATTTGGTTGAGAAGTCGATACAGCACCACCCATCGGTTGGTTGAATTGAATGGGAACATATGCAATTGGGGTGTGACCATCTGTATGTAGCCTAGTTACAGTGTGGATTCGCTCATGCAGACCAAAATGTAATGTTTGCCTTCGTCATGGAGGCAGCAATGTCATGAATGGAAGTTATTCAGACCTTTGGATAACAGTTGGTTGGTTGGTTGGTTGTTAAGACAAACTAACAGTCAGTATATAGACAACCTTTACAGATATGTTTTCCTATGACCAATTTAAAAATTAAAAATAACACCAGGCCTAATTATATGCATGCCTCAAGACTGAAATAGACTTGAAAGTGTAGTACCATGTTCCCAAAGATGACGTGATTGAGTTGATTAGTGTCCCATAAAAGGCTAGTTTATGAGTGCATGTAAGGTAGAAAAGTGCATTTCATTTCACAGACAAAAAGCTATGTATAACAGGTAGCCTAAACTCTTAATTATACAGATAAATATTAAACATAAAAGGTTTGTTCCACCTATTTAAGCACCTTTAGCATTGTTATTGAAGTAATGACATGAACCATACAAGAACAGCAAGTCTTCTGACATATCCATATACTGGACATTCATACACAGTAGCCTACACCACACTTGCTTGGCAAAAAAAATTGATAAAACAGTTCCATTAATGTGAATCAGCAATTAGTATCTACAGTCTCTAAATAGATATAGTGGTACATGTCAACATCCTCCTCCTACCCTATAGTGAAACAGTGTTTTAAAGAGTTCTATCATCATGGCAATCCACATCTCAGGGAGGGAAAGGGGAAAGGGAAGGAAGAGTTGGCATTCAAATTCAATGCTGGAGCAGAGCACAGTGAAATGTAAATCATGTAAACAAATGAACTGCTAATTGACCTGCTACCACCAAAGCTTTGGTACACAATACTTTTTTTGTACAGTATATATACATATATTTTTTTTATGTATGCCTTTCAGAGTTGATTAAAGTCCCTGAACTATAAAATGATGTTGGTTACACTGTGCCATCTACTCTCATTTTCTGAAGTTGAAATTATAACCAATTAACCCCATATGTGCCTATTGTTTATTTTGTGTCTCTAGCCGTAGGCACCATGATCCCTCGTAATATGCGAACAGGTGGGATGGACCTGCCAGGGGTGGAGTCAAGGGATGTACCCCTTATTGGCTACCGGCCTTTAGCGCCTGACGATATTCCCCTCAGCAGCCAATCAGGACAAGTGACTGACAGTACTGGACTGGACTCCTCTGAGGTTGGAAGTGATTTTATATTTGATTAGCTTGATTAGGAACATGTACTGTAAGTAAATCATTCACGGCAATTAACTACAGTAATAGTTTCATTGTGCTGAGAGAGACATCAAGGTGCACTTGCACTTTAATACCTGTAAAGTTATGGAGGGCACTGTTACCTGTTCTCTCATATAGCAAACTTTCTCCAGTGGTCTCATATTAATTCACCTGATATGGTGAATCCAATAAATGGATGATTTGGTACAGAAACACGTCTGTGTCATATAATTTAAAGATGCACTATGCAGAAATCGCTCTGCAAAAATTCTAATAATTTGCAAGTATAGTGTAGAGCAGGGTTTCCCAAACTCGGTCCTGGGGCCCCCCCTGGGTGCACATTTTGGTTTTTGCCCTAGCACTACATAGCTGATTCAGATAACCAACTCATCATCAAGCTTTGATTATTTCAATCAGCTGTGTAGTGCTAGGGCAAAAACCAAAACGTGCACCAAGGGGGGGTCCCAGGACCGAGTTTGGGAATGTAGAGAATCATTCTACCATCTAAACCGCTGTGAAATATATTTTCCATAACCAAAAATATTGTATTTTCAGCTGTTTGAAGCTGGTGTACAAAATCTAAAGTAAAAGTCTCAAAAATGAAACTTAAGACCGGGAAGCATAGAAATAGCACACATAGAACAGCTCTACAGCTTCTTAGACTTGCTTTCAATGGGAATAACAGATGTATAAATTACATTTCTATGTGAATTTGGTCGGGTCGCCCTTTAAAATTAATCACGTTCCTCAGACCAACCAGGGTAGGGGGTTAGGGTATTAGAGCAGTGGTCTGTGAAACCGTGGTAACAGGGCTCTCTTACCAGTTCCTTGAGTAAACAGCAGATGCGGTCGGTTGGTTTTCAAAGAGCCTCAGGGATTTCAGTCATTTTGATTTAAAAGACAGACACTAAAGAGGAGGTACTTTCCATCAAGACCTGCCAGTGAATGAGATGATGTTTGACCACCACACATTGAATAAAAAGCTAATGTCTTGAGATTTCCAAGTAGACTACTGTAACATTTTTGCTAAGATGTTGCTTTCTTAAACATTACTTTTATGACCATATTAGATGTATGTTCTATTGTAATTCAGTATTTATTTATATCCAGTTGAATTCACCTGAAACAGAAAGGGTTGTGTAAGTTGTTTGAAAGTGTGCAAACCTGGACAGGTTGACAGCATGCGTGTTTTTCTCATGATTTTTAACCTTTCTTAATGTTCCATTGGCCGAGACAGAGGCTGTAAAGGTTTTATCAGACTAGTTGTGGCAGTCAGTTGCTGGGTTATTCTACTCTACTCACACAGCCTTGTTGTTCTGTCACTAATGTGTGGGTTTTACTCCTTTTCAACCCTAAAGTACACATATAATTGTTTCCATTGTAAGTTCTCGCCTCTTTTATAGTAAATAATGTGTCATGAGAAATTATACTACTTCATTTATGACACTTAGACCTATGTAATTTCATCGCTAAAATTTTGATGTGCCCTTGAGCTTTGGCTCTAATCCAAAATATAAAAATATTTGACAAATCATTATATTCACCCAATAATTGCAGACCGTATCAGTTCAATTTAAGATGAAAACGTGATTCCATTTACTTTATTGTCTCTTAATTAAATATCAATGAACTCCATAATTTTCCACTGACTAACTCTCATACACTTGCTACTTGGCTTTAGTGCATAGTGCACATGATGATCGTCTCATTGGCTTTGTCTTCACTTAGCATGCAGTCTCAAGAAACTCCCCGGGGCTATAAAAAGAAGTCACACTGACTCTGACACCAGCTGCAGTGGTAACATCCCTCTTGTTCTGTTTATGTCACATGACATGACCACTGCACAGCCTCGTGGTAAATAATCTATGGGTGGCTGCCAGCTGGTGGGTCTATGTGTTATGTGTTGTACACCTCCCCCACTCCACTCAGATATCATAGGCCGGGTTTCAGAGGACATTCTATCAAGTGGAATTGAATCCAGCCACTTGATCACTCTTTAATGAGGGAAACTTAGATGCATGTGGATGGGCTTAGACAATGGGGTCAGGCCTCACAACGACAATCCACCCCCCTGCAGACAATTAAACTTTTCCACACAGTGCAACATGTTCTTTAGGTCAGGTTTCATAGATATGAGCTACCAGCAGCAACATTTGTTTTGCAGGTATAGCTTGGTGGAATCATTTCAATAGTATTTTATCTTAAAATAGGGCATATGGTTTATCACACAGTGCTGTGGTGACCCATATAGTCTATTGAATATTCTTTCTGAAGAAGAAACAAAGTGTATTGCCGATATAACCCTGATAGTTAAAACAACCTTATGAACCAAAGATTTAAAAGAGATTTCAGATAAGACTTTGAAATAAGGAAATAGAGCAGCTCTGACCAGAATACCACCAGGGCTCACTTTAAAGGGTAGAGAGGGTACCATGGGATGCACAGATGAAAGCGTGAGAAGAAGAGCGGGGAAAGATGGGAAGGAAGGGGTGGGAGCCTGAGAGGGAGAGCAAGGGAGCACAAAACAAAACAATAGGCATCTTTAAATAAAACTTCAGACGATATATTTACGAGCCCCAATTGTATTGCTGTGTAAAGTAGTCAACAATATTGGTGTCAGCGGTGGGATTACGCTTTCACATGACAATACGCTCCCATTTGCTCACATACCCATTTGCTCATACTGTACAACCTTAGATACTTATTTAAAGGGACAAAGCCCAAAATGTCTGATGTTGACGAACAAGTGACGGAAATAGAACTTGAGACTGTGTAAAGACAGGGGGTGAAGATAGAGAGATTGTGAGGCTCTTCCTGCTTTTTCCCCCTGCACCGATGCCCATCGTAGCGGTCAGAGGAGGCCGGGTTGTGAGGGAAAGAGAAGGAGAAAAAATAGCAGCTCGTCACGACAGCACATCCTGCTTCCTGTGTTTGTCTCTGCTCATAATGTACTTCCTCTATGGCGAGGAAAGATGAAAATATAGAGACAAGGAACATGTTGAATCATGAGAGAGGTTCCACATAAAGAGGATAACCATTGAGTTAAAACTAGCAACAATGGAAAAAGTGGGCGAACGAAAGAAAACATTAGACAAAATCTGTAAACATGAGCAGACAAAATTAGAGATTTGAATGATACAGTATCTGAGGAGAGTCAAGCACATTTCCTTATCAAGATGTTTCTCATGGAATGAACCGCAGCCACTTACTTTCATGATTATTTTCATCCTCTCCCTGAGCCAGCTTTTCCTTACAGCGGATGAGCCAAGTCCTTGTATCGATTGTTGGGGAAAATACACTAGAAAAGATTCAAAGATTTTGTGCATATGGTAGAACAGAAACACTGTAGGGGTTGTTACAGTACATGCCACAATATTAGACATCCTCATTGGTGCCTCTCGGTTCCATCGCCACTCACAGATTGAGATGTGGTGATTGTGGTTGGTTGAGGTTGACACGGATGGTCCCAAGGAAGTGGTTATACTGTAGCTAACTGTACCAGGAAGAGTTGTGGGTAAACTTAACCTTAGACCTACTGCTTGAGACAAAAACATAATAACATGGGAAAGTAGGCATACAGTAGACCTATGTTAAAAATGTAAACAAGTTGTATTTTGCCTCGCTTTTACAACTGCAGTCTCTTAGAAACAGCGACTGTGCTGTTAGCCTAGTTAATAACACCCTGATTAGTTGAATGCACAGTGCTACTGTAGGCCCACAGTACAAAGGCTTCTCTGTTTTATGTGACCTGACGTAGGCTAGCATTGATGACAACACACAAATAATCATCTCTAAAAGTCCTATGTTCTATCTTCTATGTTCTTTCTGTGTACATTGAGCTGAATAAACCAAGGCTAGAAATCATCTTCAACTGGTTTGCAGTCCATATACTTACACAACCTTCCTTCTGTCTGTTGCATAGAGTCATATGTGTGCAGACAGTGCGGTTATAGGTGCCTGTAAACAGAGCCACACAGGCTAACAAAGGCTAGTAGTCTATGCTAGCTACAGTTGGTTTACATGCTAACATTTGCTTATGCTAACAGCCAGACCTAGCTTCTACTAGTGCTGACAGGCTGTAGCCTGAACCAGTCTGTCATTGTGAGGCTGTGAAAGTCTCCACCTGTGTGTCAACATGTGCTCACCCGCTAGTGTCGTTATCCCGTTGAGTAAACAGGGCGTGCTTCCTGCTTTATTAGTTGACTTGGAACATTTATGAACTGTCATTAGCATATGACATATATTAACAGGTCAGTGTCAGAGGATGTAATGATCCTCAGGGCAAGTTTGTTGAAATATTGATGATGGAGGATGAGTTTAGACAGTTAGGTCTGCCTCTAAATTGACTCTGTTCATTGTGGGAAGAGATGTAGTCAAACAGGTTTAGCAACAAATGTAGGTCATTCACACAGGGAGAGAGGGAAGGAGGGATTGAAAGAGAGAAGGTATTGTGAGCCAATAGCTGCAGGCCTTCTCATTGTGTGTAGGCTATGTGAGTCCCCTGTGTGTTCAACAGGTGAGTCTAATACTATATCATCCCTCTCCTGTGTGTGTGTGTGTGTGTGTGTTTGTGTGTGCGAGCGAGCGAGTGTGAGTGTGTGTATACGTCTGTATACGTCTATCTCTGTGTGTGTTATGGGTGTGCCCATGTGACGTAGGCACACAGAGGGGGTGAACCTACCTAATGACGGCTTCAGGTGTGTTTATGTGTGTTATGTCCGAGAGCCAGACAAACTGAAAGATAAAGACATACAATCCTGTCCCTCCGTCATTGAAAAACAACGGTCAAGGAGAGAAGAGGAAACTAAAAAGGCAGATGAAAGAAAGTGGACAAGATGGTGTTTGTGGCTTTCTTGTGAAGTTCTCAAAGAAGCTAAAGGCTTGTAGCCTGTCTGGACTTGTCGAGACAAAGGTAACTTGTGTTTTTTTGGGTCAATGTCAATCAGATACAGATAGGTGGGAAAGAGAAAGAGCAACAGACAGATATGAGATCAACAACAGAAACATGCTACATCAGTAGGTAGACCAACATGTTCTGAACCTATTTTTACATTTTTACATTTTAGTCATTTAGCAGACACTCTTATCCAGAGTGACTTACAGGAGCAAGTAGGGTTAAGTGCCTTGCTCAAGGGTACATCGACAGATTTTTCACCTAGTCGGTTTGGGGATTAGAACCAGCGACCTTTCGGTTACTGGCACAACGCTCTTAACCACTAAGCTACCTGCCGCCCTATGCCATGATAATAGAGGGACTATGAATTGAATAGAATACTTTCACTTTTAATGCAAATGATACATTAACTGAGCATGGCCCTTTGGTACTCAAGTTGATTTGAATGAGAAAGTGGTTACTGAAAGTAGTTATAGAAGGCACCTCCGCATGTCAAATAAGGAGATTGATAGACACATTATAGGATACAGCAGTTGTTGCGGAACTGTCTGGTCAGTGGTCAATATGACCTGCTTTGTGCTTAATGCATTTGCACTTATATGTTGACCTGGATATTGCTTATCATCATATTGTGGTTGGATCTCAACTGAAGGGGAAATTAATGCAAAAGGAGGCTGTGCAATGCCTTAAATAGATTTTAAACGTTTGATATTGTTGTTGTTCTGTTGATGTTGTTATGGTTTAATTAAGGGGGGTGGTTATACATGTTGAATGATTCACATATGACTAGAATCTGACTTCTGTTTGTATCACTGGTATGGATTGTTGAGGTCAGTAGAGACTATTGATGATGTCACTGTGTTTTCTCATGCATTTTTCAGCATGGAAAACCACAGTTACATGGGTGTCAATGGCAGGGGAAGTGTAAACTGATATATCCATTAATGCATTACCCCCCAGGTACATTAGGATGTCTCGTTATTTTACTCATAGTAGGCCTATTTCATGGAATGGTTCAGTGAAACTGTGAGCAGGTCATTTCAGTACAGTATCACAGCTGTTTTGCAAGTATTCAAATGGCAAGTGTATTTCATGGAATGTTATAATTTCTGTTGAAATGATGCATTGTTTGTTTTCCAAAACATATGAAAGATGTTGTGATCCATAGGTTTAGTTGCATTTACAATTTACTGTGTATTGTTTTGTGTTAAGACATACTCTACTTCATATACAACCTTATCAGATTCTGGTGATATTTCACCCATTTTTGTTTGTTTTCGCTTTTCAACCCATTCAGATATTTTCTGTTAAACTGCTTTGCCCTTTGAAACTCCTAAATATTTATGTTTATTATTATACAATTATAATAACATAATATGCTTCATGGGCACGTCAGGGTTTTATGCTATGCTAAAACCTGAGGTTCTGGTTCTGGTCATTTTGTTCATATCATGTTACAGTATTAATATTTATTGTATGTTGTTGTATTCCACAGGTGGAGGCTTCGCCCATGAAGACTACTTGGTACTGTCCTCTGGACTTGGTAGGTCAAAGAAACTTGAGATATGCATGAATAACTAGATTTTCCGTATAAATCATGGTTTGATGACAGTGGGAGATTTGTGGGAGAGTATGAATTATGCACGTATTTTACTGAATCATACTTTCTCTCTTCCTCAGTCTACTGTGTTGGAGGAGGAAGAGGACGGAGTGATATATCATGTAGTGGTGAAGCAACAGCATGGTGCCCCCACCAGTGCATCAGTGAGAATACATACCATTTTATACTGCACAGAAATTACAGTATAATTGCACCTTACATCCTTACACGTTATCTTTGTAAGTCTGAATTGTCATGGTAATATTGTTATAAATCTCTCTATTTCGTTCTCTATGTCTCCCCCCCCTCT